>NC_136795.1:27910189-27930189 GCF_951216825.1 Electrona antarctica | reverse complement strand
TATAAATCACCCTTTAGTGCCTTCAGGCATAGCCATGATCTTAAATGCTGAGGGGAAATCCTTGCTTCCCTCCAACGCGCTGAACAGCTTGATCTGATCATAAGCTCCATTTGGACCACATTGATGCCGGAGTGGGAATTCTAACCTCCATACCGTAATTACACACCGTGAATATTTATGGCATATTTATCTCCCGGTTTGGTGACACATATTTAATTAAACATGTTTACTGCTCTGGAAAGCCAGCAGATGTCTGCCGAAATGTGGACCAGCCTAAATGCGTGTTTTCTTTGCAGTGCCATTTCGTGCCCAGAAAGGAAGACTAGGCTAGTCACTTTGTCACAGCCTCAGGTGTAACTGGGTGGCAGCCTGACTTCCAATCAGACTTAAGTCTGTTCAAGGCCTTCTTCCATGTCTGGCCGGTTGGCTGCTTTTCTCCGCTGCCAATGCTGTTGCTGTCTACACATGTTTATTCATGTTGCCACAGGACACTCACTTCATTTTGTTCACAAAATGGAGCGAATCGGAAGCTGAATTAGGAAGGAAAAACAAATCTGCCCTCACGACTCCTACTATATAAACGAATGAGAAACCTTGACATGCTTTGCAGGTTAGGTGATGTCAATGCTGCTCTGGTTCAGAGAAGGAGGAAACAGAGGTGCTTTGAATCCATTTAAGGGTGACGAATGATTCAGGTCCACTGTAATGTTGAAGAACAATAGGGCTGCTGCGCTGTCAACGATTTAGCTTCAGGAGGCCTTTAACTGGCTCAGCAGAGCAGCAAAACTGTGTTTATAGTTCATAATGGAAATGTAATCAGATTAACTTGGACCGGAGGGTTTTGGCACACACCCCTTGCCCAGTAATTGCCATTTGCCCACGGGGTATGATAATGGGTGTTTGCATGGGGCAAAGAGTCCTATCTCCCACCATGTGTCTGTCGCGCTGCCACATTGGGCCAGCTCATTGGAATTAGGATTTACTGCTAGGGCTTTGGCTGTGATGTGCTATAGTGTTGAGCAATTATTACGCTTGGGAATGAGTGTCTATAGTGGCCAAAGCACGCCAGTCTCCCGTTTATTAACAGAAGTTGTTGAAGCTAAGGGATAATAGTTCCTATGAATGTTATAAGCAAAAAATAAAATATGTCCTAAAGCAAAGTTTTTACTCCCCTGGCTAATTTGTCACCAGGCATTCCCACCCCCCACTTTCCGTAATGGAACACCTGTCTTTTAAGGAGAACGAGGCATTCAGGGAAGGTTATAGGTGGCGGGAATTGACTACACAAATTAAACTTGTCACTAATGAAAGTCTTGACTGAGCAGTTGAGCCCTTATTCCAGAGCCTGTTTTAATCAGCCATGCATTAGGGCTGCAGGAGGCTATATTTCAGCATCTACTTGTTTACTGATCAGACAGAAGGGAAGATGAGCTGCAGGGTGGGGAATAGAAAAGACTTTAATTCTTTACATATTAACTCTCCTAAGACTAATCAATCTGCCATAGGACCTGGGAGGCATATCCTAAATCTTATAATATTAAGAACAAAGACTAAAATGGCATCTGAGAGCAAGCTTGGACAGTGAGATAAAAAGAAGGAAAACGACCTTGGATCTGGAGGACGCAGGGAGGCAGGGGTGTCTAATTTGTCTAATATGATTTTGACGAGGGAGCAAAGACGAAGGTGGCGCGCTGAGGCGCTTCATCAAAACGCAGCGTTCCGAGGGAGCCATTTGAGAACAGCTCTCAAAATGGTCCCATTACCTCGGTCTAGAGGGAGGCAAAAGAAGAATGGCGCCTAGGCAGTATTCCTGGACCATACATCTGTCTTCAAGCCCCCAAGCTGTTCCTCGTGTAAACATTTAAACAACACAAAGGCAACTGAAGGAAAACTATGGTGGGGAAACAAAGCACAGTGTGAGCTCTGGATGGATCTCCACTCAGCCTGCCTCTCCTGGGAACCGCAGAGTGTATTCTCGTGTTGTGAATAAAATGGCAAAAAAGGCAAAGAACCAGAGATGTGGGAACTTGAGCGTGTGTGTGTGTGTGTGTGTGTGTGTGTGTGTGTGTGTGTGTGTGTGTGTGTGTGTGCGCGCGTGCATGCGTGTGTGTGTGTGTCATGTGTTTTGTTTTTACATCAGTTTATAATTTGAACCTATTTTTAGAATTTATGTGCAAAGTATATCCAAATTCTCATTTGGCCATTCTACTCTGCGCTCCAGGGAGCACAAATTTGCCCTCAAATCAAGCCTGTCACAGCCCTGTGTGCATATTGATGTGCCATAGGCGGCACCGGCTTCCCAGCAGTTAAGTGATGAGGTGGATGGACTTGACAGTATCGCTGTATTGCTCTCCACAGGGTGGAAATAACATCAACAGGAATCTAAGGCAAAAAAATCCCCACAGAATACATAATGGACAAAGAAGATGAAGAGCATGGGATCTCTGCCTGTCCTTTGGCAAATCGCGTACATTTTTAAGTAGCAAAGTGCGCTCTGGTGCGTGGAGGCTATGTTGTTGCAGCTCTATGCAGGGTGTGGGGTAACTTATCTCAATCCATGGCATGCTCACCATCACTGGGCAGGGTCTGTCAGTGCTGCAGGGCTCAGTTTGCTGCTTCGATGCTCAGCCTGTGCTTTGGCAGCAGGCCTGCCAGCCCCGCCTGGTGGACTGCCTCTGGCTGCATCTCAATGCCTGATGCTCAGTATTGATTATGACCGATGCTGAGCCTCGCTCCTCGTTGCGCGTCTCCCCCAACCCCACACGCACCGGATTCTGACATCTGTTTGATGTCACTTTTATTTCCCTGTTTCATTTTTTCAATGCTCTCCCGACACCCCTGCCTTCTGCTTCATTCTACATAGCCGGCGCTCAACCCGGACCGCTCCCTTCACAGCGTGCCCCTCCCTTCCCTGCACACATTTTGACAACGTGCCGCCTAAACGAAACCGCCTGCAGCTCGGAAAGAATGATACCAGGGAACTTGGGGCATGTGCAGCTGCATTTTGAAGATGTCAATTCACGTGTGAATGCAAAGGCATCGCCTGATACACACTATAGAATGCCCCAGCCACAATCTCGTCCAGGAGTGCGTTTCTGTGACTTTGGTGATAAGGAATTTCTACTTTGTATAAAGTGGCATGTCAGAACAGAGCTGGTTGTCATTGTTGCAAGGCAGCACTTCACTACTCACCATAGCTTTGATCACTGTCCTTGCCAGTCACATCAGCACAGTGCCAGTTGGGAGGTGTCAGACAGAGACACGATGAGAGCTGACAGGGGCACGTCGGGCCTGTGCTCCTGCCATTCTTGTCACATCTGGATCTTTTCCTCTGAGTCCCCATAGCTCAGTCATGGAAGTGCATGCTCTAGGGAGACATCTGGAAGCATATGTCAGGGTTCAACCCCCTTTGCTTTGCACAGGTGAAAGCGAATGCTACTTTCTCTTCAATATAATCTCATATAATACATCTGTGGGCTGACCTTGAATGGCATTCTAGAGCCTGGTAATGGGATTTTCATAGTTTCTGAAGTACTTCAGAATTGTACCCAGTGAATGGCGTATGGAATGCAATTTTGTGCAGTGACAGGTTTCAGCCTGAATCTCTCAACTAATCATTTACTTAACTTAAATTGCCATGTGCTGCTGTTAACCACGTCTTAAAACCTACACTTTTTTAGCCAGGGTCCTCAGTCAATATAAGGTCCCCTCCTTTTTTACCTATGCACCAGATCTCTTCACCAATAAAGCTGATGTACAAGCTCACAACGCTGCGACGTGATGTGACTGCGAGCTTGTACGAGCTAACACAAACCCTTGTATCGGTTGTTTTCGCAGAATATTCACCTGCAACATGCCCAGAATAGGAACAGTAGGGTTCATGTGGTTAAACTCTTTGTCAAATATTTCCATGCCTAGTCTAAAAATGAAAATGGACACAATGGACCATTCTGTTCAAATCTGACATCGCCTCCTTGCATGAGGCAAAAATGATGCAACTGTATTTGACATGCAAAAATGGCAAAAAGCAATGTAGCCCACGGTAGCTAGCAGCTGCTATTTGAGATATTGAAAAAGAGAAAGCATATATTCTCCTCTCTAGTTGGATTATTAGATTCAGGGCCATGAAGAACCAGCATTTTGACAATGAAGCATGAATCCACCAGTATGCAAATTCAGTCCGCCATGTGTTTTCCCTGGAATGATTTAGGATCCGTGCAAGAGACCTCCTCGGAGGTTAAACAGAAGGTCTGCGGTACATTGTACCCCTCAAAGCAACCAGTATTGACACGGATAAAAGAGATCCCGCACAGATAGATTTGGGCTATTTATTTTCATTTCAAATGCCGCTTGAAAGTAGAATCTAATAAAAGTGTTTTTATTGGTTTAATGCTGTTTAGCCGAACAACAAACATGCAATTTCTCTCCATGGCACTCTCCATTCCTTCTTTATCATAATATGCACGGCACGCTCGCAGCCTCGCACACACACACACACGCAGATTGCTTCGTTATCACTAAATGGAGTTTCCTCAAAAGACCAAACCAGTATTTTGAACGCTGCTCTCGGCACGGCTACCAAAAGTGGGGCACAGCGGCAGCGGTGTCCCATGTGAATAGACCAAATCAGAATCAGTCTTTCTTTTCAGTATAAGGAGTCATGTTCTCATGTTCCCTCATGCACAGCACTTTGCACCTTAACCCGTCTGCCGTCTTGCACTCTCTGTCCCAACCACTGAGAAACACAGAGAGAAGCGGCTGGCTCACAGAGGATGGCAGAGGTTGGAGAGGCATGTGGGTGGGGGTGGTGGGGGTTCATTGTGGACGTGGAGAAGAATGGAGAGCGCTGCATCAGTGGGGGCAGAGACTGCTGCGGTGTACAGTAGCACAAATCCCAAATTCTGTGCGGAACCGCCAGTAGCTAGGAAACAGCTGACGGTAAAATGGGGGGGATGAAAGGGATTACCGTGCCCAGTTTGAGCCCAAAACAGTAACCCTTTCTACTTCTCCCACCGCCAGCCTTTCTCTACATTCACCCCGATTCGCTAGGCCTGTTAGACGCAGACCTCTCCATGGCTACCTCCCCAGAGTCTAATTGTTTTGTTTGGAATCTGCTGTTCCTTGTTTGTGCTCCTACAACGACAAGAGGGCCGCACACACAGAGGGCACAATTTCAATGTTAGAAGTGAGGGACTGAGAGCAGGAAACACGCACGCACGCACGCACGCACGCACGCATGCACGCACGCACACACACACAAATGCATTTGTAACATTTATTGGGACATAATTCATTAATGCTGACATTCCACTTAATGACCTAATCCTAATCGTAACTCAAACCTGACATTTTCCTGTTCGTAACCGTAACTCTAAACATCCTTCGTAACCCTTTTCCTTATGGGGATCAGAGAAATCTACTGTCCTCTTGCTATCCTAAAACATTAAGCAAAAGACACGCATGCATGAGCATGCGCCCGCGCACACACACACACACACACACACACACACACACACACACACACACACACACACACACACACACACACACACACACACACACAAAATTCCTTACACACAAGTTACCCAAAACAAAGACATAGCATCTAAGGGGAGACGATGCACATGTCAGATGTAATCAGCGCTGCCTCTTTTGAACTGAGTGAGATTTCCTGTCAACAGGGCCCAAGACCCAGCCCGTTTTAAATCTGCAGGGGACTGCCGTGTCCCGAATGCCTCTGTCGCTGTCTGCTCTCTCATCTCAGAGCTGGAGAGATGTCCCCTCCTGTCGTGTCTGTCGGTGAAGCCCTTCTGTCTCCATCCATGGTGACTGGGGGTGGGACATGTGAATGCACTCTAAAAGGCTCGCTTCACTCAAGAGGGTGAAAGCCAAAAACCACATCCGTCCACATTACATGTGACACACATGTGAAAAGATGGTTTCCAGCTGTCGTGCAACGGCGGACTGATTGAAGAGCATGACGGCATTACAGAAAGGGGAATGGATTTTCTTGTTTCTTCATGTGAGGAGAATATTTATATCTACCGGCCGCACCAATGTACTGCAACTGCAGCTTCTCTGATTTGTATGCTGCTGAAGAGGCCCATGGCTTAAATTTCATGTCATTGTCCTCGAAGCTTTACACAAATTGTCGGTCAAGTGGCTCTTTAAATTTGCAAGCGGGGGTCTTTCAAGGAACAATTTCCTGTTTCTCTGAAGATGAATGAGAACGTAGCTTATTGTGGCAACGACGGACATGCTCTCCACCCGTGGGGAGAGGGCGAAATGGGAGACTCAGTGGGATTATATCACTTTAATGAAGTTGCTCTGGATAGTGTTTAATTTCATAAAATTCAATTAAAATTCATTAATTCCACCACTGTAATCACTTCAGGGGGCGAGTAATATGATCCCAGTGAAAATGTGTCCTTGTGAGAGTATTTTGAAAAGCTTAAAAACAGCTAGTCTACCAGAGAGAACATAATGATCAGAAGAAAGAACAGGGAAACATGGACAGATTGTCTGGATAGAAAGGAAGGTGAAAGACCTGCTGCCAATGAGATACCATCATAACGACGATATAGTGTGCTGTGGCTATAAATACAAAAAAAAAGCCTTAAAAAGAAAACCTTTTTCACAACAGCTCTGTTCCTTCTCCTCTGCCGCTTTCCTTGTGCCTACCAATCGATTCTCTTGAGTTTAGTTTAGGTAATGGGTCTGCATAAAGACAGACCCATTACCACTCTCGCCTCACACAGAGATGGAGAAAGAGACGCAAAGAGCAAAGTTAAAAAAAGATAGAGAGACCGTGTACCTTGCCAGCCCTCCGTACAAACCCAGAGAGTCTGCAGAGCTGACATATGCAAAAGGGTGGCGGTGTTTAAAAGCTTTAATCACAACAGCACTCGGGGTCCGACGTGGCGCTGCACTCTGCATCATTGAAAGCTTGTTTTATTAATGCTGAGTGAACAACTGAGGGGGGATGCATTGTGTGCACTTGATTTAAAGCAGGGTGGAGCGGAAACAATGGCTATGAAAAAAACATGGTCGAGGCTGTGAGAACGGGCCCACTTTCATTACATCGGACGTTGCAGCACTCAGAAAGACGTATTAGAAAGTAGATGTACAGTGCGGAGCGCAGAAACTTGTACTGTCGCCAGGTACACTTGTATTAGCGTTTCTATATAGCCCAATTTTAAATGAAGGTATGCAGTCATATTGTCATGACAGATGAGAATTTCTTCCTCAATAGTTATATTTCCTTGACACTTACAGAGAAAGCCTTGGCTCTAGAATTCCGGGTGACACCGTTGTATTAGTTCATCATGTGACACGTACAAAAACGAATCAAGCCAGAGTGTGCTCTCTCTTTGTGCGAGTGGGCATCTCATACAAGCCGGATGCCTAATTGCTCTCATTAGCAGCCGGCATTCACACCAGTTATTCCACACAATTAACCGGCTGCCACAAAGATGTTATGAGGCAGAATATCGTGGTGGGTCAAGGGAGAGGAAAACGAAGTCTGTAATTAATTCTCACTTAAATTAACGATTTCACTGCTACAATGCCATTCTTGTCTAGACCCACCTCAAGGGGGCACCGGCGGGGAGTGTTATTCTGCCTGTCGTCAGGAAATGAGGATGTACGCGTATAGCTGATGGAAATCAGAAGCCATTGTTGTTTGACAGCAGGCACCTTTGCAGTGATTGCCTGTGTTATTAATTTGTGCGATGAGAGTGAGGCAGGCTCCTCCAGCCTCTTGAGGGTTACTGTTCTGCATTAAAGAACTGCTGCTATGAATGACACTCAGGACTAATGAATATGAATACATTTATAAAAATAGCCCCCCCACCCCCCTCAGTGCAGATTGGTAGTGACAGTCACATTGCTTGGGCATTGGTTGATGAGAGGGGGGACTGCAGCCCCTGGTGACGGAGGATGCTGCAGGGATCAGACAAACATTGCCACGACAGACACATGCATACACAGATGCAAACTCCCACAGACAGATGGACAGTCACACACACAAATGACATTCAGAACAGCATTCAGAGATTAAGATCTTATCATGAGGCGCTACTTATTGGACACAAATGGCACAATGTTTCAGACTTCAATCCTGTGTCACCCCTATTGTCTCCAAATAATAATTATTATTCCTGTATCCATCACCATCATAACTAATTACCCTTTCTGCGCATGATGCTACAACGCATAGATCATTTATTAATACCTGGGCAGGTGGGTCAGTTTGAAAGACAATTTCTCTTGCCCGTGAGTGGTGATTGATGCCACACAGGCAACATGTTCACATTTCATGCCAGTCAATCTACAGGGTATTTTCCTGGAAAACGGTGCATCAATCTGTTGTGTTGAATTGTTGTGTTGAATTGTGCACTCATTAGTGCACAATTCATTACTTTTCAATGTGCTTTTGGGACTGTTGGGAGTGTGTCAGCCCATTGCTCCCTGGATGTTCTGTTCATGTGGCATTTAGACATGTCATTACCTCGCATAGCCATTGTGATGGGAGGAACATGTATGGCAAATTAGCTGAGAAGAATTTGTTGATGCTTACAGTATACAGCCAATGTTGATAGTACCCCCCCCCCCCCCCCCCCCCCCCCCCCCACACACACACACACACACACACACAAACACAACTGCCACCATCACCAACCCTGCCAAAAATCTACCACTGAGCAATTTCTTGACTTAACACAGATGACAGAGACGGCAAAACAAGAATATGTAAATGATCTCATCTGTCTCTCTCTGTAGGCGGCAGCTTTAATTGATTAATTGTTGATGTCTATTTGATTGGTTGCGGTTTAGTAATCCAAGATGTTATTTGTCAAGCTACTCTGCATACGTGCTTGAGCCTGCAATTTTTCTTAATTCTCCCCACCCCCCATATATCGCTCTGCAACATCACGCTCCCTTCGAAGTTCAATGTAATTTGCCTCAAGTTTGACGACATCAGCATCGGCCACTCCAAGATCTGTGAAGGACATTGATTGAGATAAGTGGGATACGCATTGCCACTGACACAACGTACACACAGTAACCTTGACGAGTGTTCTCTGGCAGCCACTTGAGGAGCAAGGCAGACTGTGCAAGCTGGACAGTGGGCATGACTGACACCATGGCGCTAACCTTGAGCCAAGGCTCCTGTAGAGCCGTGGCTCTGTGTTGAAAGCCCAGAGAAAAACCCGGTGAGTGTGTCAACTCTCAACTTAATTGGGTTAGACTGCAACCATGGATGCAAGCCATCAAACTGAACTAATTAACAGCTGAAACAACCTTCAAAGCCGTAGACAACTGTGTGTGTGTGTGTGTGTGTGTGTGTGTGTGTGTGTGTGTGTGTGTGTGTGTGTGTGTGTGTGTGTGTGTGTGTGTGTGTGTGTGTGTGTGTGTGTGTGTGTGTGTGTGATTCCCACACCTCTATTGCCACCCTATTTTCTGGTGTCTTTCTTGCTCTTCTGAATTAATCTATTGCACTTCCCAGAAGAAAATTGAATACGTACAAAAGAAAGCACTATGAGTTCTAGCTGAAAAAGAGCTGATTGGTTTGTGTCTCTGTATCTCTGAATAAAGAGTTGTTAATAAACTCTAACAACAATCTCTGAGAAAAATGTTCAGCATCACTTCAGAGTCTATCTTAATTTGACGTTACGTCGTGTAAATGCGTTTGTTTCCTATTCATATGTGTGACATTGGCCCATGGGCATCTGTGAGCACAATGTGTGCGTTGCATATGTTCCATGTTCATACAGTATGATTCATGTTAGCATAAGTCCTGGGCATTTGGGTGGTGCAGGAGTAAAATGCTGTATCTGCCCAGCGCCATGGAGACTGAGGTTTGATTGCTCCACTGTGCCTCAGGCTTGATGCTCCAACGGATGCAATTTGCCATGTTAGTTGGCGGGAAGCCGGCAGGGGATAGGAGGGAGTTCTCTGTCGGCACAATAGTGACTCCTACAGGGTTGGTTTGGGGTGCCTGTTCAGCACGGAGCAGAACTGGGAGGTATAGCGTGTTCCTCTGAGTCTGAACGCATTACACCTTCCCGGTGAAACTCCTCACTGTCAGTCGGAAAGAAGCAGCTCGCAACTCTATGGTGATTAGAGACATGTACTGTAGTTGTCTAGTCTACTAGTCTACACCCTCCCCAGGCCAACAGTGGCTCAAATGGTAGAGTGGCTGCTTGGGAATTGGAAGGTCGATCCCCTACTTTCCCCGGGTTAGTATCGAAGTGTCCTTGAGCAGGACCCTGAACCCCTAACTGCTGAGTCCTGATGAGCAGGTTGCTCAAACTACCAATGCCCTGCATTGGTAGTTTATTTCCTCCTCTGTCTGTGCGTGAATGTAGGCACATGGGTGAGTGGAATGTACCCATTCACGCGAGGTGCTTTGGATAAAGGCGCTATATAAACTGCACCATTGCCACTGACAAAAAAGGGAAAAAAGAGGACTCATCAAATTCCATCAGTTTTGTATAATCGAGCCTGAGGGATCCCTTCTGATTCATCAAGCTCTCCATGGTCATAGAGGGCCCATGTTTGAGCCTCCTGCCCATGGGTCAAAGGCCAAATTCAGCCTTATTGAATAATAAATATATAGAAATGTGTCCCAGCTGTAAGTGATGCCTGTTGTTTCTCTTCGTCTCTCTCTCTTCTTCCCCAGCAGACACAGACAGCGCACCAGGTTCCTTGTATTTGCGGTAATGGCCTGTATATATGCAGGGTTTCATATTTCAATCACCGCCGTGGTGGCTGAAATTGGTGGTTTAAGATGAAGTTGAAATTGGAAAGAGGCTATCATGTCTGCCTGAGGAAACACATTTGAATTCTGGCAGAGAAGGTGCTTGGCTGCAACTGAGACTGACAGGTCAACAGGAATGGAGTCCAGGCTAGAAACCACAAGTGTTACACCGTTTCTGAAGCCTTAGCCAAACAGTTTCTACATTTGTGCCAGGGACACAAAACTTGAGGAAGTATTCCATTTCCCTGAATCAAATCAATGATTCATCATTGAGAATATTAATGAGCCATAAATGATGAATCAGAGTCTGATGAGGTAGATCCACAATCACGTTGTTAAATGTCACAGGATTGTTCATTTGCAGTAATGAGGTATTTGTAATAATTAATGTTTCATGTTATTTGCTCATACATTCTCTATAGATAATGATATGCTGCTACACGCTCATTCTGCCTTTGTATTTGCACTGTAAGGCCAATGAAAATGAGTTTCAGGGGTTTCACCTTTTCATTTCTTTGCTGCTGCTCAGTTCTATCTCTTACTCGCTCTCTCTCTGCTCTGCTCCATTAACTGAATATTCATTATGTGGCTAATAGTGGTTCCTTTGAAGAGGAATGATCATATTTCATTTCTCTTGCTTGAGAAAAGAACAAGTTAGAGAGGAGAGGCCAAAATCGAGAGGAGTGCAGAAGAAAGATAAAGGGTGGAGAGAGGGAGGGAGGGAGTTGGATCAGGCGATGAATGGAACGACAGAGGGGAATGGAGGTTTGGGGGAGTGATGGAGGCAGTAGGCCTGAGATGAGGCTTTTAGATTACGGTGTGATTACATCTGAGTCTATTTGGGTGAGAGGATTGATTGACCTGCACCTGCATCTTAATTCGTGACTGTCCTGTCCTGTCCTGTCCTAGTGTCCGTGCAGGTGTACGAGGTCGGTCGTGCTGTTCTCATCCCCACAGCTGTCTCTTTGTTGGACGAGATGTCTCTCTCTCTCTCTCTCTCTCTCTCTCTCTCTCTCTCTTCTATCGCTTTTACCACATCGCTATTGAATATATAATATACCAGAGCTATCTTGAAGCAGAGCAGAACTAGTGACCCCAGGACAGTGATGTTTTTACTGTAGGTTTTCAATATGGGTCCTGGGACTCATATTGGGTGGACTTTTATGTGAGTGAGTCCCAGGGAAGTTCTTTGGGTCCCCAATAAAATTAGTTTTTGGCAAAGTGCAGTGTTTAGCTTGTTTGGTCTGTGCGATTTGAATAATGGTGTTTATTAAATAAGAATGTGTGTGACTAAGTAGTGACTAAGTAGCAGTCTGTTAACACCCCCATCACCCAGGACGAAGTTCTTTGTCCTTTCTATTAGTAACGCCCGACGCCCAAGACAAAGTTTTATCCAAAAGACGAAGTTTATTGATATGAAAACGGATCGCATCGCTCCACAGCCTGGGAGTGCCTTGCCGCAATCCTCAATGTTGCGCAACAGTGAGACGTCATCGAAAATGTCCCCCCCCCCGTTTAGCCGACGACAACGAAAATCTTAAAACGTTAAAGCTGATATAGACAAGTTTCCAGTGTTTGTACACAGAATTCAAATAGCACCACCCCCCCTCCCCCTGTCATTCTATTGGCCGAGCCAGGTCACTTCAGGCTATGGGATTGTTGTTGCTGCTGGGAGGGACGCTATGGATATTGCGCTCGTATGGCTAAATATGACATTAAAAAATTATCAATTTCTATCGATATCTTAGTTACAACAATGACATTGAGTTGACATGTTTTTTTAAGGGTAACTGTAGCATAATCGCAATATCACACGACTGACACGACGAGTCCCGTAAATAAGGAAGTAGGAAGTAGCGGAGGAGACTCACTGGCTCTCAATTCAATTCTCTTTTATTTGTAATCGTGCATATAAAACATATATTGCCCCTCAAATGCCCCAGCCACTACAGCATCGTTCATGTGAACTACTCTGTCCACGGTTATTCATTGCAATGAAGAAAAATCGCTATGATTTCGTGACGGCTTGTCACCGTTGGCGAGCACGGGTTGAATTGAATGCATGCTTCAAGCCGGCCGGACCACCCAACCATGCGCTATACATAGCGATTCTCATAATTTCAATAGGCTTACATATTAAATCATAAACATGAACAATGGTGAAACTAAGATATGGGGATAATATTATACATTGCAATGAAATCGCATCACGTTTTCATTATAATACTGCTGGGTTGAACACACCGTCACAGCCTCGCGCTGCAATTGGCTAAAGGTTTAAATCCCCTCCGACGTCCCGACTAGTAAACTGTAGTGGATATAAACAGTGCATTCAGCCAGAGGGGGCCAAAGGGAGAGTGTGCTTGTTGGAAATATTTAAGATAAGGAAGACTCGAAGACCAATTTGTTGCATATAAAATGCAGAAGGGACAATTAATGATTTACTAATGATAAAAAGGACTGTATAATACTGTATTACTGAGCTGCAACAGAGCTGAAACTGTAAATTGGTGCTGTTGCAGGAGAACACCTCAGCATCCTAATATAGGGAAAGATAGAGGGAAAACAGCCCAAAAAATACATTTATATATATTTAAAATTTTGGCTGAAAACTTGTCATCACCTTTAATAACTCGCGATCTAAATCATCCCGTCTAATTATAAAAAAAGATCCTGTGTTAGACGGCCCTCTGCTGTCCAGTCTCTAGTCGCGATAGATTTATTCTTACCTCCCGTTGTTGTCGATCGCATCGAGAGTGATTTGGCTCCATCTAGCTGCTACAGCCACATCCGAAACAACATCCGGTTCGTCGGTAAAAGTGCTCCGTTGCTATAAACCGACTGAGCGCTATAATTTAATGGATTAAATAGCCCCGGGCATTTGGCTCATCATCAGACTCAGCATTATAGAAGCCGAGGCTGAGATACAGTAGGTGAAGCCTAAGGCGATGTACTGAAGAGTCAACCTCCAGTTATTTTTATCACCAAATAAAATCACTTCAACTTACTGTATAGATTTGGTCTTTGAGGAGCAAGTGTTTTGCTTTCATTTCAGTACTTTATGAAAATTTACTTGCACAGACTTTATACTTATTATTTATGATACAAACTACAACATTCGACGAATCAGACCCTTCCTCACCCAGGAGTCAGCCCAGCTCCTTATCCAGACATCAGTCATGTCAAAACTTGACTATTGTAACTCCCTCCTTACTGGCCTACCGGCATGTTGTAACTCCCTCCTTACTGGCCTACCGGCATGCGCACTTAAGCCTCTCCAGTTGATCCAAAATGTCGCAGCTAGCCTGGTTTTTAACCAGCCAAAACTCTCACATGTCACTCCCCTTCTCCGCTCCCTCCATTGGCTCCCGGTCGCTGTACAAAACTCTGATGCTGGTATTAAATGCAACCAAAGGTATGGCACCGCCATAACTTGCAAGTATGATTGCACGCTACAAACCCTTTCGAGCGCTCAGATCAGCCGACGCAGGGAAGCTGGATGTACCTTTGCTAAAAACGCCGGGACAACACTCCACACGTCCCAAACTCTTCTCCCTTCTGGCTCCAAAACTATGGAATGCACTTCCCATTACAATCAGAACTGCAGATTCACTCCCAATCTTCCGCCGCAGTCTGAAAACGCACCTCTCCATCTTAGCCCACAGCACTTGCCGTAGTACTTGCCCTTGCCTCGACCTCCTACAGGCGTATGCACATTGCACAGGGTCAATTTATGTAACTTAAATAGCACTTTATGTAGACATAGCACTCTATAGTGTACACACATAGTTTCCTTAGATAGATATTCCACTGCTAGGTTCTTAAGCTTACGTAGGATTCATGATGACTTTTTTATGTTTTGATGTATTACCATTTTTTTGTTGTTGCTTATTGTAAATCGCTCTGGATTAAGAGTGTCTGCTAAATGCCTAAATTGTAAATTTAGGCAATAGAATCCACGGTCAATTCTATTGTAAAGGTTACATTATCATCATTGCTTCAGCTATTTTAAAATAGCTGAACTATTTTAAAACATTGATTGATATGAAAGTAGTTCTAGTCCAAAAGATTGACCAACATTCTGACAACTGACTTAATTAAATGCACAATTCCGTTGAGCTAACATTGTTTCAATAATTAATAGAAAAAGTAAAATGGTAGTAGTTGAATGACTTGACAAATGTAAACAAATGCATGCAAGATGAAACAATCTAAATGATCTGTAGACTGTGTTGTATCATAGCCATACAACTTATATGGCTGGAGATATGAGTACTTAGAAACTGTGTCCTCTAAGCTATTTTCAGTTGAACATCGGCTATCCTTGTCGAATGACATGCTCGCACGACAATGAATTAGCGCTTACCATGTGAGAAAAAGTCAACCAGTGGCCGTAATGATATTTCTTTGCACCAACAGGCTTGGCGCGGCAGTCCTCTGCCGTGTTTATCGCCTTATTGATCACCATCACAAGGCAGTAATTTGCTGGGACTTGCACGGACATGATTAAAGATCCACAAGCTCTGCACATGGTTGCTCAACTTGGACCAACCAACCAACACACACACACACACACACACACACACACACACACACACACACACACACACACACACACACACACACACACACAGACACCCAGAAACAGGGGAAGAGTGTGGGGATGAACACTTCCATCATGGACGTCAATGTCTCTAAATCTCCTGAGCTAACCTTTTAATACTCTCAGATCATTATAGATGGATGGATAATTGATTGTGTTTGGGCTAATGGGATTAAGAGATAGGCCTTAGGCTGGACACAGTGGTGGCGGTGGTCACACTCAACGTCACAGCATGGATTGGAAGATGGAGAGGTAGTGAATGGACTGGGGAGAGAGAGAGAGAGAGAGAGAGAGACAGAGAAACAGAAACAGAAAGAGAGGGGAGAAAGAGAGAACGGACAGACAGCCAGAGTAACAGCATGTTTGAATACAGTGAGATAGGGGAAAAGACAGAGAAATAGAGAGAGAAAACAGGGTAGATAGATAGATAGATGGCTTCAGGTCTGCTTCTCAGTCCATCCCTAATTAGCCATATGAGCAAGCCAGAGAGCTGATGGTATCCCCATAGGAAAAGCTTGTTAGCGTAAGAGATGCTATCTACCGGCTATTGGTTTTGGCTGTGTTTTGCTGGCTGGGTGACTCAGTGGGTCTACGGTGTGCCGGGAGATGAAAGCAGAAAAGAGGGGAGGGGGCAGCAAAGGTGGCGACGAAGCGGCCCACCTCCCTCCCCTTTATCACAGCCTCCTAACTTTCTCAGCAGGCCATTGCGCTTCGTTTCATCCCCTACTTGTTGTGGGGCTTGTTAGAAATATAGGCCTGCCTCTAAGCTGCACTTTTCTCCTGTGAAGTCTTTTCAACTTCAATTTTGGCAAGATGAAAAGTAGAAGTTCTGCTGTGGGATAGAGGGATGAAGTTGTGTTTATATCCATCTCGTTCACCCATTTCTGAGTTTTCTTTCCACTGCCTGCTGCCTGATTACGGCAACTGTGTGTTCTTGTGGGATACAGTAGTATCCCCCTATAGGCAACGGAAGACTCCGAACAGGATGAAAACATCGCTATGCAGCTGACAGTGTGAGGAAAAATCTTGTTTTTTTTCCTTCTCCCCAGCAACACTGCTATGTTGACCGAGCACCTCTCATTCTACACACGCCCAGTTCTATATGGCCCAGGCAAAGCCCCATAGCACGAGGGTTAACGGGGCCTGTCATTGCTGGATCACTGGCTCCATTCAGATGCCCAGCCAGCCAGATCAGGCCACAGATTTGGGTTTTGTCTCCAGTGAATAGGGAGGCTGCTGCCACAGCCCAACAGCCTTTTATACTGAGGGACTTTTTTCTCCCACTAGGGCTCAGAATATGCCAGGTCAGGATAACTGTTGCCATTTTGGTGGGCGAGATGAGGCACTTTGCCAGCTGCTTCCTGCAGCGTGAGTGTAGGGAGGCTGGACCGTGCGGTCTTCCTGTGGCTGTCGGGGAGAGAGTAAGGCCGGCAGGCAGAGAGAGAGAGAGAGAAAAGACGCAATGAGGACGAATAGAACATGAGGGAGATGGATTGTAGATGGCTATTGATTGGTATGAGAAAAGAAGATGATGAATTGGGTGCGTCTGGAGGTGTCTGAATGTCTCTCTGTCGAGTGGAGAGGGAATATGAAAGGGGGCCGTGCCCTGTGTAGTGCAAGTGCATGAAATAAAAAAATATAATAAAAATGAAAACAGGCTAGCATGTCTATGAGTCAAGAATAATGTATTTCTCTGACCCCGTGCTGTCTGCCTGTGGTTATTGAGCAGATGACAGGTGAGATGTTACCATGGTTACCTGGAGTAGGGGTTGGTTAGGTTATAGTGTGGTATTATATTTATTATTCACATTTGACCCATGGTTTTTGCAATAAGAAGACTCTCTTTGTGTGTAATATTGTCTAGGTTTGGTCAGGAGATGGGTGATTTTGTCATACCAGTTGCAGATTTAGCACACTGCTGGTGTTAGTCCAGTCACAGTGTCAGACAGTCCGTGCATAAACTGTGTGGTGTAAAAGCGCTATGCCTTCTCTCCCTCTGTGGAGGAGAGTTCCCAGATAGCTGCGCTGTCCCGAGAATGGCCAGATGCTGCCTCGGTTTGCTCCGCTGCCCCCTCTGCTCTCTTCCCTCATTCCCAGGCTCACATCAAACACGTGCCGGCCAACACCACCCCCAGCTCTAAATCTCTTTAATTCTATCATCTGTTGCCCATTGAGGGTGGTAATTTTGTCTTTACGCAGCCTTTTAGTGTGTCATTAAAAATTCTGTGGGGTTGGTTGGTGGCGGGGCCCTGGTAGCGGAGAGGTGGCTGGCCCTCAGGCCGTGTCTTCATGTCGAACCTCTGTGCTGCTTTCCTCCAGGGATGAATCAGGCCATAAAGATAGTGTTTGAACAGCTCGATCTGGACACACAGAGAATATATTACAGATTTTGCACGTGTCTTGCTGAGACCAGGCAGGCACACTGCGTCGCTCATCACATCCTCTGATAACCACTAAAGCCACCATGTCATGGCGGAGGGAGCAGCATGCAGACTTATTAAGTTGATTTAGTTTTTTACTGTTTTCCCTGCAGCTAGCAGTTTCCTGCATTTACCACTTAACCTAGTGCTTCATTGCTGGCAACCAGATGAGATGTGACCGTAACCAGCATCTGGAAGTAAAGGTTATATAAGAGCTGTTGTGCGGATTTCTTTTTTTAATAGGAAATAGTTTTTTATGTAATTTACAGCAATTCTGCCATTACTTTTACAGCAGTTGGAGCCCGGCTGAGCTCAGTTAACGACTTTGCTATCCTCCAGATGGAGAGCGACACCCACACATTGTACAAAACAATGATTTGCAAAAATATCCACTCTCACCGTCGTAATAAAACCCTTTTCAAATTGTTTTGTACTATTACAGCGAAGCCACTAACCCACAGCTTAATCTGCAAGCTATTTAGGCCTGTTATGAGTCAGGGTCTTTGGATGTGTGGTTCACTCCTGCTAATGGGAGTAGGGGTCGTGAGAGTGACTTGGTGTTGGGCCTCTGCCTCTCTGGACAGCCACGCTACTCCTCCAGGGTGATGAGGCTGTGTCTTTAGCAGACCTGACACTAAAAGAGATTGGCCTGTCTTAATCAGTTGAGTGCCTTACACCAGCACTGTGTTCCCTATGTCCAATACAAACTGACCTGTCCTACTGCCCTGCTGTCCCGCTGTTCAGTTGTTCCTGCAGCTCACTGAAACTCGGCTATAAGAAAGGAGGGGGTTTTAAGATTTTGTGGTGGCCAAGATTGCAAAAATTACTAATACTAATAATAAGGAAGCATTAATGTACTCAGGTTTCATCACAATCTGCCCATAAAAAAAATCCATATAATGGAAGTGGAAAGTTTGGCCTAACAGTGGCGCTAGAGGAAAGACCATTGGTTTACTAAAATCAGTAGAGGGAATCCTCGGTTCAATCCAGCCAGACGTTTTCAAGATTAAATGTTGTTTGGGAGCCAAGTGGATGACCAACAGCCATCCTTAGAGCACCACCACTATCAGTGCTAAAAAAACATAATTGTTGGTTTAGACTTTCCTTTATCTGAACTCTTTGTCTGGTAGATATGAAGAGAGGGCTCTTGAAAGTAAACCCTCTCATGTTTGCTTGAGGATCTGCAGAGCAGCGTTTGTCCAGAAATTCACAGTGCTCTCACTCCTCATTGTGTGTGTGAGCATAATGCAAAATTGGTGTCGAGTCCCTTGAGGAGCACTGCAACCCAGCACTCTGTGTGTGAGTCATAACCCAAAGACAGGTGCCATGAGAGTGTCGTCGATGATAAAACTCCAAAAGCCGAATCATTATTCTACAGTATGTGAATCACTCTGTCTGAGAGCATTTTGCAGCATTTACCATTTGTGCACAGTGAAATCCTCTGTTAATTTAAACCCAACACTCCTCCTGTTCAACCTGATAAATACGTTTCCATCCTCCTGCTGCATGAATATTTGTCTCTGGTTGCTAATTTATTCATAAATTCTTTATTTTTCTCAGTTTATTCCTTATTCTGTATATTTTCTAGATATCCTACAGTAGCTCATGGCAAGGTACAATTCTAATTTGTATATTGTTACTGTTGTGCAGAAACCTTTTACAGTTTTTCCTCATAAATTGATGTCCTATTTTATATACTTTGCTGTGTGACAGTGTCTCGCCAAACTAGTGACAATAGTATCTAATATCTACCTGCTAGTTTTGAAATGTTCCACTATAATTACATTCCCAAAATAGGGAGGCCATGTTGGAAGTGGTTAAGTGTGTCTGTGGGTTTTATAAATATTTAACCGATGCAATAAGAGCGTGTGACTACATAATAACTACGGCACGTTAGAACAGGTTCTCTTTTCCATTTCCAATCCTGAAAAGTAATTGTTTTGGACATACAACGTTTCCGCCCGACATCGACAGTACACTAATATCATAGTCTATGGTCATTCAGTGTACACAATATCTTGTGTACGATCCTGTTTTTGTACACAGTGTGTTTGATCTTTTTTTTTTTTTTACTTTTATTACTTACTTACCGTGGGGTTCCACTACAGCCATCGGGCGTCCATCAGCGTCACGTCATCACCAACGCAGGGAATGTTCCCTTTTTAACACTTCCAGTGCGCCGGAAAAAAATCAAAAATAAAGGCACTAGAGTGCC
>NC_136795.1:27865189-27907689 GCF_951216825.1 Electrona antarctica | reverse complement strand
ATCCCACTGTATCCTGAAGCCACATTTCCCCCCCTGTTATTGAGTATGAAAAGGTGAAATACCCTTTGATGTTCAGAATTATATCAACAGGGGAGCCACCTATTAGCATAGGTCGTTTTCACCCCAATTCCACGGGTCGCTGACAATCAGCCCCTCACCTGTCTGTTCAATCAATGGGCATGTCCCCTTCCTCAGATGTGTGAATTACCCTTCTCACTGTACGTACCAATTCCCTACCAAGCATCTTCAAGACATTCTCCTGGAAATGTCAACCATTTGTACGCTGCACAAATATCGCCTGTCATGGCAAAGAGATGAGTGTCGACCTTAAAGTGCTGGCAATAAATGAGTCTACTTACAGCGCAATCGTTTTTCCTTTTGTCCTCTCTAAGTTCTCACCGTCTGTCTTTCCAACTGCGACAGTGGCCTGCCTCGTGGCTCTAATGTGTGCCCTTTCTGTAATCAGTCTGGTTACTAGTAGGTGAAGGGCCTGAGTCACAATGTCACATCAAAACACTCAAACATCACTGAAGATCAACTCGAGTTGTGCTACTGTGCCTACATTTGCATCCACATGTTTTCATGTTTTTTTGCATTTGGCTTGTCCACTGATTGCCTTTCAAGGGGTTTCCACAAGACCGGTGCAAATACTAGAATCCCAGCAGTGTCCCATGCAAATTGATTAATTGCAGGCCACCTGACAAATAGCTGCCTGCTGCCAGGGATACTTTGTGAGCCCTCTTGACTAATCAGCTGACGGAACGTGGTCACTCAACATGACCTCGTGGCGTGCCTGGCAACACTGCCACATTCGACGAGGGCCCTATAGTCAGAGATGAATCTCTCTGAGGTCTTTATCACTAAGTGACACTGTCGTCTCTGGCAGCACAAGCTACGATGACACCTCAACCAGACACCTAGAGGTCTGTGTTGATGGAATAAATGCACACTAGGCCTCTTTAATCCCCTTATCTCAGAGTGTTTTTCATATCAGGGTGGAATAGATTTGAGATGGATTGTCTTCACCCTCCAGTTGTTTTGTTTTGCACCGTGTTTGGCCGGAAACAATGAGGCGTTGAATGTATTGGGTTTTCGTTTTCATTTTCCTGTTGAATGATCAAAATTAAATTTATGCAGATGCTGCTTTTACTGCAGACTTTGAGAATGCGACAGCATAGCGCATAACATCTACCCCTGTAGATACAGCCCCAAAAAACAAAATGTTTTTTATTAAAAACATCTGATATGCAAATGTCTGATTAAAACCCCCTACAAGTATACGCTCTCCCTTTCTTGGCAGTCCACAGCATGTTTGCTCAGTGCCTCACCACATGCTGGTTTTTGGAGATACGTACTTTGTCTCACCAGCTGCTTCCAAATTACGTCCTCGAGTTCGAGCATCTTGTCCAGCGTGTTCACATTGGCATTCAGCATCTACGGTGAAATGACTGTGTCTTCACTCGTGCATTTGAATACCCATAAAAGCCCTAGTGCAAAGCAGCGCCACTGAGCGACACACTGTTGTGCTTCTAACAACACCTTTGCAAAGGAGCAAATTAGAATATGTGAGAGTGAGTGAAAGATGGAGAGAGAAACAGAAGGAATGAAAGGGAGAGACTGAAAGCGAGGAGCAGGGCATGTGTGATCTTGTTGAGACGGTGCCAGGTCCATGGGAAAAGTCACGAGCCCTCCGTCAGCACATCGTATGAAAGCAAAGAGAGGCTCTGCACAATTGTGGGAGTTTATAATTATTTTACCTTCATTTGTTTCCCTTCCGCTGCATGAAGACAGTTTTTTTTCTGCCATTGCACACGGGTACACAAAGAGGCCCACCATTATCAGTCGCAATCGCCCATTACAGTCTCACCCGCCAGAGTGCTCGTTAACTGCGGCACAAAAGAAGGCTCCAAAACAGACAACGGAGAGGTCCATCTCTGCCAGCCTCAACCGACAGCTTGTAAATGGATTCTGATGGCACGCAGGCACCGCCAACCGTCAACTAGCCAGCAAACACCCCCTTCCCCCCCACCCTATGAGGAGAAATGGGATGCCATCCAAACTGAGCCTGAACTAGTCTGTATTTATATTGCTCATTACAGAGAGGTGGACTCCGTTTAAATGCTATACATACGTCCCTATATTTCCGTGCTTCAGAATTGGAACTTTTCCCTCCCATCTGGAGGTTTATCGCTTGTGTCAGCTGTGGTGCATTGTGCATTTTTCAGGGCCCGTCTAATTCACTGTATGCACCTCACTCTCACTGTCTGCATCCATTTGCTGGGTTTTGTTCCCTTTGTCAAAGTGCATTATTGACGCTAATGGCCTTGGATGCCATACATGATTGGATCTGTCAGCATTTGTCAGCTAAAAAACAAAGTAAAGGCCATAGTGGACAAAGGGGTATATGTTTTCCACTGCACATTTGTGTGTGCATTTGTGTCGTCTGCATACTGTACTGTGTGTGTGTGTGTGTGTGTGTGTGTGTGTGTGCGTGCGTGCGTGCGTGCGTGCGTGCGTGCGTGCGTGCGTGCGTGCGTGCGTGCGTGCGTGCGTGCGTGCGTGCGTGCGTGTGTGGCGTGTGTGCATACAGGTATGCCTGACTGTGCATGCAGGTTTATCCCGTGTCCAGGCTGAAACATTCAAGCGCACATTCCCAACAAAAAGCCAGGAGCGGCAGCAATATTATTTGCGACAGCACTCACTTTACATTTCTCAAACTGCAGATGGAGCGTGCTGTATAGAGCGACATAACCACTGTGGTTGAATCTAGTCATGGACAAAACCAGATAGCGTTGGGGAGGGACGGGAAGAAAAATCACACCCGTGTGAAGTGAGGGGCGCTCTGATTATCGTACATCATCATCAAGATTGGTAGGGTCCCTTATTGTTTAGGGTTCCCACCGACATACATATGCCGATTTGCTCAGACACATATGACGTAAATTCTCCATTCATTGTCAAAGGCATTTAACTCCTTTGCTGCCTCTAGTGTTAGCATGGTTGCACTGCCCCAGGGGCCGCCCGTCCAGGCCCACTCTATGGAGCTTGTTGTCCTTCCGGGTTAAACAGGAAGGTGGGGGCTTCCGGAAGTGGAACGACACCACACAACACAGCCTACAGCCTTTAGCTAGCAGAACAACCAGCTACATTTTCTCAGCGATGCGATACAAAATCACAAATGATTTACGATCGTCGGGTGCGCACCGGCTCACCATGGACAGCTCTCTAACCTTTGGAGATACGGCGCTTTGAAAATCGGGTTATAATGGAGGCTCAATGGAGCTGGATTTAGAAATCGCATCGCTGGTGGTGACGGAGGAGGGCTATTCTACCCGGAGCAATGCTAAAAGGTAAACAAACGGTCGGCGCGTTCATATACTGTATGGATTAAACGTGTGTCTACGCTTATAAGCGTAGCTGGCATAGATAGGTCCCAATAGCCTAGCTACGTTTATAAGAGTCGAAAACATGTATCCCACTTTGGTCTGGCCTCTGGACTGAAGGACTCCAGGTATTACTAGAGAGTATTAATCCCTAGACAGAGCTGGATGATAATGCTGTCCCTAACACCATGTCATGGGTTTATATCAACACATCCCTCTATATCCACCAATCTGCCCTCGGCAGGGGGTGAGGTCCTGACGCGATTATACTGTTGTAGTCAAATTAGATTACAAAGGACATCGTGCTTATGGCCTGAACAGGTCCCCACTTTCTGTAAAGGGATATAATCCTGCTCCCACTCTTGTGCCAGGCCCTGCCTTATCAGATGGCCAGGGATTTGCAGCAGCAACCCTAAAGCATCTCACTGGCAATAACAGACTGAATAACGCAATCCACTGCTGTTGCCTCTCCTCCACAGATAGAGAGCACAAAGCACTAACCTATAGAAGGCTATACTCATGTTTTATCACTTCCACTCTCTGCTGGCCCCCTCCTCGTATCTCCTGGGTTCCACCGAGCAGCGCTTTGACCAGCATGCTTGATATACTGTATATTTGGAGGGATAATATTGGGGGGCAGAAAAATGGACTTGTGAAGAGATTAGAGTGAGGGAAGTGGAACAACAACAATGTACGGATTACAGGCAGGATTTGTGTGAGGAACACATGATATCCTCTCTTCATCCCCTTATCAGATTGGCTGAGATGGAGCGGCAACAGTGGTCTGGGCCAGGAGAGATCTCCTCCAGAAGGATGGCATTGATGAAAAACTAAATCATGCGCAATTGTTTCACAGTCACAGTTCATAATTTTGTAAATAATCGTACAAATAGCGATAATTCTTAGTTGAAAATGTTGTTATATTTAATCTATCTATTGCACAACAAAGATTATATTGGTAGTCGCCATTCAAATCTGTCCATGGAAGAGGATATCACTTGTTTACAAAGTCAGCCAGTCATATTATGTTGACTTTAATTTTAATTTAATTTAATCCTGAGATAAAACATATTCTTGAAACAAATTAAACGGTACTGGAAACAAATGTAATTATCTCAAACCCACTGCCATGATATGTTTCCTCCCCTACTGGTTTTTAAAGAGCACTGGATTTTTTAAGGGGATTTAATGGCTTGTTAAGATTGCATTTTTTTCCCAGCATGGTGGACCATGTTTCTTTTTATTCCACGTGTGTGTGTGTGGGGCTCTCGAACCTCTGCGGTGAGAGAATTATAATTTAACCTATACAGACAGAAAATCTATTCTTTCCCTCCCACGAAGCTGTACGCAAACACGAGCAATCAACAGCATGCCCTTTACTTGTAGTTATCTGTATTGACTGGGGGAAAATGAACACCCGATGCCCTGCTGTGGTCATTCAGAGAGGGCTCCAGACAGCCAGGGCCTGGCTGATGGCAGAAACCTTCAAAGGCCGAGTCTGCCGCTAACTCGCTTCAGACAGACCTTCCCGCTGTTCCGTCCTAACTCTTGTCATTACATCTTCCCGTCACGTCCTCCAGCTGCCTCAACTCGCAGCCATGGGGGCTACAGGACGTGGGCTTGTCCCTGTGCATAATGACAACAATAGCCCCAGCCGGTCTACGATGAAGTACTCAATACAGGGCCCTAGTGGGGTGTTTTTTTTCTTTCTCTTCAGTGGATTGGTGGAAACGTGACAGACAAGTGCAAGGAGCAGAAGAATGTAATAGAGGGAGAAAAAAAAGGTAATTAAACACAGGGAGCGAGAGAGACAAAGCATTAGAGACGTTAGCGAGAGAATGTGGGCTGGAAACCGAGATGACAATTATAAGCAATAGAGCCCCTGGCGTCCAACTCCATCCCCATTTCTCGGAGCAGTCCATTCTCCTGAATGGGAGACAGTAAATACCTTTTTTTCCCCTCTTATGTCTTCCCCAGACGTCACTCTGACCACCGACGCCACAATGCAGACCCTGATGAGGGCCACATGCAATCACTCTCTCTTAATAAAATCTCACAGTTCCCATTACACCCTGGCACAATGGGCCTCGTGCTTGGCCGCTGATTGAGTTCGCACTCTCTCAGAGCTATAATAGCAGCCAAGTGATCACACCTCCCCACCACCCTCCCTGCCCTCCCCCTTCCCCTGCTCAGCCTTCGCCCCAGCCTCCTTCCTTCACTCTATGCAGCCCGCTTGCCTTACTTGCCATCGGAAGTAAGATTCCTCTGGACTTCCCTTTGTCCTCACCTCCTGTCATCTGCCTTGTTCTCCTCATCACTTTCCCCTCCTCCAACTTGCTTGATTTCCTTCCACAAATGAGCCCACGTTGGTTGGCGGTCATCGATCTGATCTGGCTTCTTTTAAAATGTTGCCACGTCTTATTGACACAGGGCACACCTTAATCACGGAGTTGTTAGTGGCTGGGTTAGTCCAAAGAGTCGGCTGATTGCTGAGTTTTTTTTCCCTTTTTTTAGGGAGGTCTGGCAAGAGAGTCATCAGGTTGGGTTTGATTCCTCCATTGAGTAAAGGGAGGGTGGGGCTTATCAGAAATGGGCTGGATTGTGGGAAAGTTTTAACCGTCACTGGCATTGAAATGAATGAGGCAAGAAATCAAAGTTCACATGGTTTAAACCAGTGAACAGGCAAGAGTCAGAGCCAGGAGATTAGTCAGAGAAAGCTAACTTAACGGCAGCGATCAGGGCAGAGAATCAGGGCCCCGGGGTCCAGGCAGGGAATCAGAACCAGGCGATCAATCAGCGAAGATAGGCTTAGCCGGCAAGCATCAGGCAGATAATAAGAGTCCAGAGAATTGGGCAGCAGTTCACACATGAGGAAAGTTCAGGAGTCAGGTAGTACAGTAATTAGGTTAAGGGTTAGACTTAGTGTAATGCAATCCAAGTAGACCGGACTGCTATATACTGAGGTCATAGCAAGGCATGCGTGAGTGGCAGGAACCCTAAATGACAAAAGGCTTTAGTGACCATGCAAGTAGACTGATCTAATGAATTATGAATAGGATGGGTTTTTGGAAAGGGAATTTGATTGATGTAATAGAGCCCTCTCTACTCTTGAAACACTTCGGCCTTAAGCAAAAACCCACCCTTAGGCACAATTCCCCAGACACTCTGAATGAGAGAAAGACAAATCCTGGAGCTGGCAGAGCAACGTTGTCGACATGGTGACAAATACCTGTAATGATTTCACAGGGATAAGTGCTCGTTTTCTCCAGCTTTAACCAATTATGCCTTACTGGGGTTCTCAACCTTTTTGGCTGCATGGGGACATGGGAAATGCTTTGGCCATGTCTCACAGACATGGCCAAAGACATGGCCTAAAATCGGGGGTAGAAGAGGAAAGTTACATCTTTAAGTTGCGTTGTGCTTATAGTTATAGATCCGTTATTACAGGTTTAATGTTTGTCTTGTCTAGACAAACATTAAAAACGCCATTGACAATGGACAGAGTTTAATGTTTGTTTTGTCTGTCACTGAGCAAATCAGCATATGCATGTCAGAGGAAAACCTCGGCCAATAAGGGACCACGATTCTTATAAACTGCTATTTTGTGATGTTAAATTGATGTCATATGTGATGTTGGTGGTAAAGAGCCCCTCACTTCACACGGGTGTGATTTTTTTGCTAAAAATTAAGAACATTGAAAACGTGAATATGTTCGCCTATAATGTCGAAAATAGGGACGCCAGGTTGAAAGTGGTTAAGCACTATACTTTTAAGAGAGAATTGATTCAAATTGATTCAACATTTTGAAGTCGGCAGACTCCAAACCTGTAGATGGAAAAGGAAATAAAAAGGTTTTTCATTCGGACATTGATGGACAGTTGTGCTTACCACAGCCCTCGACAGAAACTTTCCCTCAACAGCTCAAGCTCCCACACTTTTGCCATCATGTTGTAGCAGATGGACAAGCTGGATTGTGTTTTTTATTGAAACAACATGGATTTCGAGCAGGGAAATTCACCCAGCTGCCTGCACTCCTGAAGGATGGATGAGCCCACGTTCACTTCTGTTGTTCTTGTTCCCCTTGTCTTCTTTCCCATTGCAAGAAGAGTCAATTAAGGAGACATCCAATGCTCTCCTCTGCTTGTGGATTCACAGAAAATGCCACATCACCATAGAAACGCCACATCACCCTATACCGCAATGTTTTTGTTTTGATTTGTTTTGTTTTTTTACATAAAAAAATGTGAATGCAGCATCAACTGCATCACACATGAATGCTTCAGTTCTCTAACTTCACGTTTGCAAATGTTTATAGAGGTGCCAATAACCATAGGAAAACAACATTCAGTGTAATTGATTCTCCAAGTCATTACCATTACAGCATGTTCATTAAATACTGGACTGTACCACTTTGCTTTGAATCTAAATTCCTGTAGTAATTATATGAAGTCAATATTATAGGAAAGCTTGTGCTCTGGACTCAAGTCTTACCAAGGAGTGGGTCTGGTCAGGTGTGACATAAGCCTGCACACTGACTATTGTGGCTCTTTGGATGCAAAGATAAATGCAGCACGCACACATACATACAGTATAAAGCAAATTATACATTTTAAAGCAATTGTTTCCACCGGTGTCCCGTTCAGTCAAACCACTGCAAACACAGTACAGTTACACTAGTATACTGAGTGTGCGTGCGTGCGTGCGTGCGTGCGTGCGTGCATGCGTGCGTGCGTGCGTGTGTGCGTGCGTGCGTGCATGTGTGTGTGTGTGCACACTGCACATGTGTGTGTGCGCACATGTGTGTGAGCGTGTACATGTATATCATATAAATATAGTCGACGCCCACAGGGAGAAGTCGAAGGTTGCACTTTCATTAGATTTTAATTCAATTAATTTTATCATTAGTTTTGCTCCGTGTTGTGCGTGTGTACAGCATGCAAACTGCAGGGTTGGTTATTGTCAAGGACAGGAGTGATTCTTTCCTTTTCCAACTGTTGTGTTAAAGTAATTTCGTTTTTCAATGTAAGCAGGCTTCGTCAGTTCTCAGCCATTAATTAACGCGCCCTTTTTCAGCTGTGCCTCTGCCGTTGATGAGGTCCGCTGTGTGCGCTCTGTCCCAGTGATTGACATGCTGAACTGCAGTGTATCAGAAGTCAGAACGGAAGCCGCAAACTATCGGATTGGATAAATGGCTCCAACATTATGTAGTCCTATCATTATCCAATGGTTGCCATGGAATCTATAATATTGTCCTCAAAACAAAAGCCATACATTAATGGAGAATGGATCGCCTTAGGCTATTCCATGAAATCCAGGTAAATTTCATTTTCGGTAGAGATGTCCACTGTAGGAGATCATTCAGTGGACGTTCAGTGGAACACATTCCCAGAATGTACTGTGAGTCTGCTATTCTAGTACTAAACTGTCTGTCTGTCGCTGGCTGCTGCTCATTGTTGTTGGACAGCAGTCTGTATGGTCCCACCCCCCCTCCCCGCTCCCACAATCCCCCTTGGTCAATGTGATGCTGTCATTATACGATACGTCAACACGACTTAGCTTTTTACTGACATACACACACACACAAACACATGCACGCACGCACACACACACACACATGCACGCACACACACACGCACCAACGCACGTGTGTGTGTATGTGTGTGTGCCCTCCTGCTGACATGATGTGACATCACTGTTACTGGGAGGACATAATTCAAATGAACGACTCGTTAACTCTCAACACAATTGAGTAAGTCATTAAATACAGTTAATAGTAACGTCAGCATAAAGAAGCTGTAGTTTTTCTTTTCTTCTCCCAGGTGATGAAACGGCTTTTAAAAAAAAGAGAAACCGAGTCACTGGTCACTTGGTGGCAGAGAAAGCCGTGACCTCATATGCCCTTTGCTGGCAGATGTGGTCGTCATGGTGAAATGTGACAGTGGTTGGAGCATTCGTGTGTGGTTTACTGCAAATTAAAGGACGAGCATGACGTTCACATGTGATTTATTGAATGGAACTCACTCACACGCCGTTCTGAGGGCCTCCACTGCGGAGCCCGCAATCTGCGACGGCATCCAATTTTCTTTTACATATTGGCTTATCATGCTTCAGTGGTGCACATACATCAGTACAGTGTAAACACTGATGCGCACACACACACACACCCACACACACCCATACACGCACGCACGCATGTGTGTATATAAACATACATAAACATAATTATCAAGGCAACACTCATCACTAAAGAAACAAACGTGTGTGTGTGTGTGTGTGTGTGTGTGTGTGTGTGTGTGTGTGTGTGTGTGTCTGCGTGTGTTTGTGTGTGTGTACTGTATGTGTGTGTGTGTGCGTGTGCGCGCGCACGCACACCCTGCAGGTGGTAACCCATTAGAGACCTTTTGATTAGCTGTTTGAAGGTGTGAGTCAGAAGTAAATGCAAGTTCTTCCCGCTGTGAGTCTGCTAAAGGTCAGCAGCTGGCGGCTCCTCTCCGCACCACGCTCCTTCCCTGAGTCCAGGCTGACACAACATGCCAGCGGGAAATAAAAGCTGTTGCATAGAGCACCACGAGTAGTCTTACAGTGGGGCTCGCCGCGCGCCGCGCACGTTACCCGCACACACTCAGAAAGATGCCGAACTGTGCGCCGGACACATGCGGATGGACGTGATATCTTCGGCACTTGACATTGTTCTTGTAGATAAGAGTCTGGCTTCCAGCGATCCAATTTGTTCTGTCAGGCTGGATTTCAGATTTCTTAAACTTGGCCAAGTGTGTCACGGATCGGGGCGAGAAAAACAGAGCCCTACACAGAGAGGGGTGTACGGGGCTATATCTGTCTATTGTTTTACCACATGAACCCGCTGAGTCCTTAACCACATGAACCCGTGGAGTCCCTATTCTGGGGTGAACTGCTGGCGAAAACAGCACATTGACAAGCTCACAATGAGCTTGTAGATCAGCTGTTGTCGAACAACTGCTTACTTAACCCATTAAGACCTGAGGCCGATTCTACATTCTATGTGTTCTAAATCCTAAATCAATTTTACACACTTGTATAGCTAAAATCAGATGCTTTCCTGGTTTTAAAGGGTTAAAAAACAGCATAGGATAATAGCCAGCCAGCAAAGGATAAAGGATAACTGAAATGAATGCCTTTATTTACTATCTAAGTATTTTGATGGAAATATAGATCTATTTCTATCATTATGTATTTAATAAGGACTGTATAACTTCAATAACTCAGATGAAAGGAAATCCAGGCTGAAAGCCAACATCTAGAATATCCCTCTAGGAAGTAATCCGATTACAATTGGTGCTCAATTATAAAACCCAGGCATTAAGCCTTATACCATTGTAATTGACCAAAAATAGTTATAAAACCTTTTATGAAAATGTTCAATAAAATGAATAATATCGTAAGATGAAAAAGTACACAAGTACACAACGAAATGAAGGATCAGTCAGAGAGCTTTAGGGTTTTAGAGATGCCGTTTAGTTCGGAGGGAAAGAATGGAACCCACATACAGCCAAGGAAAATGAATACAGTAATATAGTACAGTTTATCCCCCCGTTGTCAGGGGGACCAAGACCACCCATGAAAAAGGTACACAGTGGAGACGTGGCAATACTAGAGAAGATGTTACTTCCTGTAAATCCAGGAAACATCTGGCTGGCTCCTAACGAAACCAGATACACAGCGGAGAAATGATATGAACAGAGTTTAAAGTGACATAAAAGATATGATATCAGGACATATGGCACATGAAAATCATCTCACAAACAACCAATGCATTAAAATGATCCATCAAGCGACCTCGTTCCAAATAAGACATTGTTTTGCTTTATCACCGTAGACTATTCTCCTTCCATGGGTTTTATGTACTCATGGTGACACAAACAACAGTTATATCTTCTGGGGAGTTAATCGCACTAAAAAAGACACCTCAGGAATAAGGACCTCAACTGAGGCTTGATGCTCCCCAAGCCTTGCGCCAGCTGATTACAGCACACAGTAGTATGTCAGAATCATTTCATATGGATTGGTGGATAGATGGACATCCTTTGATGTCCTTCGGATTCATACATTTGATCCAACTGGTCTTGACTATGTGTGGGGCCCACACATAGTCAAGACTGACTCCACACAGATAAGGGCCTCATGTGTCAGATCTGTAGGGGGGGGGGGGGGGGGGGGGGTGTCAAGGCTTTTTTTTCCCTTGACAAATCCGCAGAAATGCTCACATTTCATCCCGTGCGACAGTGACAGCCTGAACGGAGGCGTCCAGCGCAGCATACACTGCAGCAATAGACAGCCAGCGCTGACAATAATACCACCACTGCTCCATGCTGACAAAAGCCCATCGCAATTTCATCGTGCATGGATGCAGAAAAGGGGGGGGGGGGGATTAGAAGAGAAGGCGGCCAGTCAAGGGGAAAAGACTGTGAGCTCCAGACAGGCTGCCACCCTGATCATAATCCTCCAGCAACACCTTTCTCCTCCTGTGTAGGTGAGAACCATCAGCCTGGGAAATACACATGTGCACACACACACACACACACACACACACACACACACACACACACACACACACACACAGAAACACATGCAGCGATGGCTGCTGGAAGCGACATGCACATTTGAGCATGCACAGCAGAAGCAGAGGCAGCAGGCGGTATGAATAGAAGACAACCCCGTATAAGGAGTCTCTGGGTGCCATGCATGGGATTAGATCACAGTGGATTAGTGGAGTGCGGAGGCAGGTCGGTGAGAACAGATCACCTAGATTGAAGAGGGATTTTAACACTCCTAAATGAGATATGCGCACATGCATTCAGAGATAAGATGCCGCCTTGGAAAATGGGTCAATTGTTGTGCAGGTTTAGCTTGTGATTAAGGCAGATTATGTTCCACCAGTGAACAACAATGGCAAAGTCAGACAGCAGTCCTATTGTACTTAGCCATTCTCTCTGTCAGCCTGCCTGATCCCAATTTTGTACTTTCAGCCGCGTTTCAGACTTTTCATGTTTGAGCAATGGGACTTAAGTAGTATGGCAATGCCTGTCAGGCAGCAGATTTGCGGCTGAGGCAGAACAGAACAGAACAACACACAGTGTAATTGGACTCACTCCCTTGACCAAAGACAATTTCAAAGAAACTGGGTGTGATTGTTTTTCTGGCCCTACCACTGTACCTTTCCCTCCCGCATACAGTGTGTAGTGTGGATTGATTAGAGCTGGAGCACTAGGGCCATAGCTGGTGGACTGCTATTGATTGATCAAACCCTGACGTTGAGCGTTGGAGGAGAGATGGGGGGCTCCATGCGGCCCCCTACTCCATCTTAATGAAGAGGAGGCAGTGAAGGCTGCCTCCTTTGATCCTGCTGGGATTAAAACGTTGGTGTGTAAAGAGCCAGAGAGATCAGGCTTGCCTGCCTGTCTGTCTGCCAGTCTGTCTGTCTGTCTGCCTGAGCCATATCATTCACAGAATCGTGACAGGAATATGTATGGTTCTCTTTACTCCTCTGTGTGAGGCCCAGGGCTAGGGCAAGTCCACAGCAGGGCCAAGAGGTGCAATGCACCATGCGGTCAGTGTGCAGACCGAACATCCGCGTTGATTGCTATCATCACTTGCTCTGTCTAATATTACTGAGCCTTGGTTTGTGTCTCTGGATGTGACATGGGAAGGTACATACTGCATGTTCGCCCTTAAATTAAAGGAACCATGTATTTTCCTATAATCCCTCATTTCTGATGTCTCTTTAATTCACATTTCTGCAAGCTCGATCAGTTGTCTTTCTAATTGACCCCTAGGGAGTAATACGCATACTGTATGTGGAGTTTGCACCTGAGTTCACGTGCGTGTTCGATTGACAGATAGCGAGTGATTTATGACCCCCTGACAGGTTGACAAGCCATGATTGATTTATGACCAGGTCAAAACATCCACCATCCCCTCCCTCCCTCCCTTCCTCCTCTTACTTCCTCAGACCACAGAACCCCTACCGTGGCGGCGACAGGGAGCTCCCCCTCCCACCAATCAAATACACATGTCATGCACACACGTGAACTCCCATGCACATGCCGGGTAGACATATACTACTAGGGCCCCATTGAAGGCAAAGAAATTCAATTTTACCAGGTCTATAGCTAGAATAAGGAAAACAAGTTGAGATCAATAATATCTATTCACCATGCCTTGGACATGGTGTTTTGAAGGAATTCCCCCCAAAAACTCCAATGAATTTAAAGATGCCCCCTGAATAATTAAACCTGATATTTCTCAGAGAAAACACTTTTTGAAGGAGCTCTAGTAGCTAAGGATGTCTTTGATGCGGCCTAAGCTTCATAAAACTTTCAGATGCCGTTGAGAAAGTAATTGACATTTTCGCAAGTTGGCAGTCAGAACCACATGTTCGTGATTTGCCAAGTGTTCGTGATCAGTCTCTCTCTCTCTCTCTCTCTCTCTCTCTCTCTCTCTTCACTCTCTCTCCTCCTTAATGCGAATTTATGGTCCATTCGTACCACTCGCCAAAAATGGTTTATCCACAAACTCACGCGTCACATGGATGCGACACGCTGTGAGCTTGTAGATCTACTATTTTCAGGAGCAACATTGTCATACGACCAAGTATAAATTCTCTCTCTCTCTCTCTCTCTCTCTGCAGTTATCAGTTTGATCGGTTTTATGGATTTTTCCTCAGCTCACTTGAAGAATTCAGTTAATTGAGCCATGCTGTGAAATATCCGTCAGATCAGGATACAAGCATTTTTCAGAGTAGAGTACGGTCCATCCGGTGTCATATCCACACGATACACAGCGTGCAGGACATAAACCATGAGAAGACAGTTGATTTATATACGACATGTGTCTGATTTATCTCCCCCATGACACGCACACATTGAGGCAAGCACTTTGGGTGATGAAGCAGCAAGGCTACCTGGTACTTAGGTTTTCCAGCCCCGGGGGGGCAGTGGAATGCACCGTGATGTGTACAGTACTGTGACAGTTATCTCCACCGCCTGCATTGACTGACCGCTTGTAGCGCGGTGCTGTGTGATGATGCTACGATGTTAGCGTAACCTTCGATCTGCTTTAGAACGGCCCGTTTGTGAGAGACAGGCACCAATGTTTTTCCAGTGTGTTTACTGAGCGAGCACACACACACACGCACGCACGCACGCACGCACAAGCATGCACACGCACACTCACACTGGCACACAGTCGTTCCTCACATGTATCCAGCCATGGGAGGGAAGGTGGAGTTGTTAAAGAGAGCCTGATAGCCTCTGGCAGGAGCTGTGGCTCCGTCTGATTGTTCTCTGCATGAGAGAGCGAAAACACAGCAAGGCGCGTCTGAGAGAGAGAGCATCTTTGTGCCACTCCCGGCCCCCCCTCCAACAACCTGCTCATTAGGCTGCAGAATGTGTGGATCTGCATGAGGCCTGTAAACTCCTCCATGCCTGGTGGAGAGAGAGAAGCGTCGTCTCCTACTTATCAGAAGCTGTTGAACCCGTCGATGCGCTACCCGTCCTCTCTTATGTTATCAATAAATCATTGATCACTCTGGGCGGTCTTGGGCGGTCTCCGTAGAGCATGCCTGTCTCACTGACACATTTTAATACACTCGATTTTATGCGCTTTTTTTATATGCGGGCTTGATGTGTTTTATTGAGCTAGTTACTACAGAACATAAACTAGGGATTACAGCCCTATGCATAAAGAAATCAAGGGGAAGTGGAAACATCATGTTTTCTTGTTTTTTCTTTTACATAATAACCCATTTCCAATTCTCCCATTTTTCTCCCTTCCATAGTGAGTCCAGATTGCTATTCGCTGGTGTACACAGTTCGTACTTTTTCCATCTATTTATTCATTTTAATGTCCCATTACCCACAGAATCTCCTTCCCCTCCATTGTTTTCCTGCCTTTTCTACCTGCTAAACAGGAGATCCTGTCATCCGTCAGGCTTTTAACTGCCTGTCACATCCGTTAGCTGCTCCTCTTCTTTGAGAGCCGTCTGCCGCCCGCCTCCTCACCAGCTACCTTCCCTGCGGTTTTTCTGATGCCCGCTGGGACTCGCGGGGCAGAGATGTCAAACTCCGGACCCGCTGTGGGGAGAGAGGGAACCCGCGCAGGGGTCAAAGGATGATGGAAGGAAGAGATAGTACCGGATTGAAAGACCAAGGGCCACCGCTGCAATCACGCTGTGCTTTTCCCCCCCCTCCTCTTCTGTTGAGGCTGACTTTTATTGATTTTGTTTCCTAACCTGAAACACGACCACACTGGAACCTTCCATCGTCCTATAGATTGGAATTGATTGCCTTGAGGGTCTCTTGTCCTGTAAATATTTGCAAAGCTTATCGATTACATTAGCGGCTGTTGCTATTTGTGTCTATATGGTATGGCAGGTGCCGTTGTTAAGACCAGACTAATGTAGGCAAGGCCCGCTTTTTTCACAGCGCATTAAGGTGTCACTCAACACACACACACACACACACACACACACACACACACACACACACACACACACACACACACACACAGATGTGTCTGTCCTGCTGTATATGACCTCTGCACGGCCGTTGTGAGGAAAGACAGCGGTCTCCTGCTCGATATACATGCTGGACCTCCTGAAAGGCGACCCATTCAGGTAGATGATGTAATGGCCGCCATTCGTTCTCATTAACGAATCCATTCATCTTTAGAGGTGATGTCAATACTCAATTTAACGCCAGATATCTCTGTGTTTAAGAGCCATGCCCGCAGAGGACATCAGAGCAATGTGCGTGGCACGCAGCTGTAGTGTGAAAGGCCTGACCTTGGGAGTGACATGCACCACCATCCTCCCTGTGCAGATTGAGCCAAAACAGAGGGAGAGGGGAGGAGGTAAATGATTTTTAAAGCCTCTCTTCTCTAAAGCCTGGGAATAATACTCAGATATGGGAGCCAGTGGCAGGACTGCAGACTGTGGATATTCTCTGTAAGCCAGGGAATCAGTGGTACCGCAGGGCGTTGCTTAAGAGCACAGGGCAGAGCAAGGCAGCACGCACCCTGCCGCACCATTAACCCGCCAATGCCCTCTCCATTCCTCCAGCCACCAGAACCCCCCACCCCCTCTCCGCCCATTCTTCTCTGTTGTCTCAGGAACAACAAAGGCTATTTTCAGACGGCCAGGCCACGGTGGAGTGGGAAAATGGCAGGCCTAAAAGCCTTCATGACTTTTTAATCGGCGGCTCAGGGGCCCCGCGTCATGGCGGTTGCGGAGTGGACCCCGGCAGCAACGTACCACAACATGGAGGTATCAAACCCCCCCCCCCCCCCAACCACCCTGCTCAGAGCACAGACCTGTCAAAGCATTTGGGCATGTAGGTGGCGGATGGGTGGCATGTGAAGGTTGGCAGTAGAGAGGAGAAGTTTTGCGGTTGAGACGAGCACACAAGGGCTCAAGGAAGCCAGAAGGGGGAGGTATGGAATGTTTGTACGGAGAGAGAGGAGCGAGAACGAATTTATGCGAAACTGCTGAGAGGGAATGGCCTCGCACCAAAATAGCAGCTTCTAAAGTGAGAAAGAGTTTGTCTAGCAGAGTTTGAAGAGTATAGAGTGGAGTGTGTGTATGTGCTTGCGTTGTGTGTGTGTGCGTGCATGCGTGCGTGCGTGTGTGTGTGTGTGTGTGTGTGTGTGTGTGTGTGTGTGTGTGTGTGTGTGTGTGTGTGTGTGTGTGTGTGCGTGCGTGCGTGCGCACATGTTTGGGAAGGATAGCACAGCATTTGGAAGTGATGGATTGTTAAAGCATACCAAATGGAGTGTAAAAGGTGGCTGGTGGGTTTTATTGGAGAGCGGGAAGGTTTTGTGATGAATAATAGGCATGAGTGAATTGGTCATTGTCAGAACCCTCCAGAGCCTATTGAATCAGCAAGGCTAGGGTTTTACAATGAGCCTCAGCCATGAGGATCGGCCCGTTGGGCCGTAATAGATGGAAAGTGAGTTGATGGAGGCAGGGGGGTACAATAGATGAGGCTTGCTCTCACCACCCGAGCAGTGTTTGTCTGTGGGGAAATGGGCCACAGGAGATAGCCGTGTGCTCCTCCCACACACTGTGCAGAGAATATCACAGTGGAATGGGGTAGGGAGGAAGGAGGAGGGGGGAGATCTTGTGATCGCGCACGCACATGCACATGCACAGTGAGTAAACATGCTACAAGGTGCTACATGCTGGCTAATGATGCCCTGCTGACCCAGTGCTAATGATCCCACTCGTTTGAGCTAGGAACATGATGGGCTTTGATCTGCTTGTCATTAAGGGACCGTGGAGATCACGCACGTCTTTGTAGCCTGATGAAGAATTCAGACGTACATGGATATACACAACACCGCAGAGACAAGCACATAGACACGTGTGAAATTATACATACATGAGCGTAGACATTTACATGGGTAAATTAATGTCTATGCAGACACCTACACCTATACAGCACTGTGAGTGCACACGCACCCACAGTGCACGGATGCAAATTCACAAACACAATGCATATGCCACACAAGCAGCAAAATATAAAAACACCCTCCAATCCAGGGCAGGGATTAAATATGTCATTTAGTCCGTGCCAAAGAGTAGTAATAAATAAAACCGATGATTTATTAATATCTGGAGTTGTAATCCAGTGCATTATATGTGTTTTAAAGCACATTACTTGGTGTGGCATCATGAGTGCTTCTAATAAAATTGTAAGTGCCTACGGGTATTTCAGAAGAGCCGCGGCAGATCTCTCACTAATGGGACCGATGTAAATATGTTCATTTGTGAATCTCCCCTCCAATTTAGCACTGCTCATATTGTAGATGAAGATTATCTGGGGATTATGTGTTTTGGAGAAGATGGAAAAAAGCCGCTTGATGTGTATTAATGCGGGGCTTACAGATATCAGAAATATGGAATTAGGTCCCGGCATGGTTTGGAAGATAGAAACTTTAAAAAAAAAAAAAATAATAATAATGTCACTCATCCTCCCTTTTCCGTCTGGCTGTCTGTCAGCCCATAATTTCTGGTATTCATTTTCAAAAGTGCAAATTTAACAGACGTTTATGATGCAAATCACAGGCCATAACTCTGTGCGGTGTGGACTAAGGGCTGCATTAAGCCTTCAAATCACTCATGCTAACCACATGGTGCCAGGCTGCCAGCAACATTACATTAGCCTATTCACTTGATCGTTTGTAGATATTTCAATGCATGATTGCAGCCGACAACAGTCAATGCACCCGCTTTGTAGGTCCTCAGAGGATACAGGGTTCACAGTGTTACCGATCTTTTTTTTTTCTCACTCTTTTTTTTTACACTGGTGCGGTGGTGGGAACATTTCAATAACACTGCACTCTGAATACATTAACCAGGGAGAGAGGATGGTCTTCCCATTTTAAATTTATGTAATTTCTAACGATAACCTCCAGGATATACCTGACATTGTGTGAGGCGTAAAAGTGCTGTGCCTGTAATTCTTTTCTTTTTTTTTTAATACATAAAGAGCTCTTGCATATTTATAAGACCGTGTCAAAAAATAGAGCTAACCTTGGTTTTTGCTTTTGCAAATTCGAACCTGGTTTACACCTTCGCCTTTTTTTCTCTTGCACCTCCAGTTCTCTTGCATGCGAAATGGGGTTGTCGGGGGGTTGAGCGTGTTATAATGCTGGAATCCAGAAACAGGACGGGAGTTGAATTCCCTCTGCCACATCATTAACAGCAACATGCGGAGATCCAGTCGGAGTTAACAAATGTAATTAGCATCACTTCGTCAGCATCAGATCGGATAAAAGACTCAGATTACTGCCGCAGGCTGTGGTTTTATTTGCAACCGTGTTATGATGATGATGACTATCGATCAGGAGGTGTTATTTCCTTATAGCTATACTATAAAGGATATACAGCACACACACACACACACACGCACACGCACACACACACACACACACACACACACACACACACACACACACACACACACACACACACACACACACACACACACACATACACAATGCAGGTACAGGTACAGTACAGTACAGGTGCATCTAAAAATATATATATATCGTGGAAAAGTTCATTTTCTTCCATATATTTATAATTCAGAAATGACTTGTCGACCATCTGAAAAGTATGTTAATTTATGCACTGCAATACGTGGTCTGGGCTACTTTTAAATTATTAATGGGGCGTGGCATGGAGGTTATAAGCCTGTGGCACTGTTGAGGTGTTATGGAAGCCCAGATTTGCTTTGATAGCAGCATTAAACTCATTTGTATTGTTGAATCTAGTGTCTCACACCTTCCTCTTGACAATAAAACATAGATTATCTGTGGGGTTTAGGTCAGGCCAGTTGGCTGGTCAATTAAGCACAGTAATACCATGGTCAGTAATTACTAGTAGTTTTGGCTCTGTGGGCACTGGCAGGTGCCAAATCGAGCTGGAAAGGAAAATCAGCATCTCCATAAAGCTTGTCAACATACTGAAGCACAAAGTGCTCTAAAATATCCTAGTATTCACTGACAGTGCAGTCAGACAATGCAGATAACATGGCCCCAAGTCATTACTGTTTTATCAATCATAGAGTCAACACAACCATTTATTAGGGTATTTTTCAGCACTGTGTGCTTCCGTATGTTGACAAGCTTTAAGAATAGTGTGCTTCCGTATGTTGACAAGCTTTAAGAATATACAGAGTTCCTTTTCCAGCGGCACTTGGCATTGGCACCATGGTATTACTGTTGGCTTCTGCGCAATTAATCTAGAATATGAATGTTTTGCATTTTGAATTATATTACGGAAGAAAATGAACTTTTCCATGATTTTTTTTTTTTTTAGATGCACCTGTATGTATGCATATGCAATTATGTATGCAATATGCATGTATACTATACATGCATTCACAAACATTTTCAAACATTACGGACCCTCAGACTGATATTTATTTGGTCATACAGACTGCAATTTTAGAATATTTTGTAGCAGGGACCCCGAAAAGAAAATATTTGTCAAGATTTTTAATCTAAAAGCTCAGATCTATAAGCTGTAGAAATGTTCCTCATTTTTCTGCGGACTCCCTGGAACCTGCTTAACACCTGGGGGTCCCCAGACCCCACTTTGAGAGTCATTGTAGACACGGTTATTACTAACATAAACTTCCCACATTTCACACAAAAATGTGACAGATAAAAAACACATCTAAGCAGGTTTTGTTTCCTTGAACTGAGAACAGAGAGCCTATAACAAACGTAGTGCAAAGTAAACATTGCACTCACTTGGTTTCTTCTCTCTACAAGCCAAGGCCTTCATTACCTCAGCCAATAGAGATGTACAATACACAAACGAAATGGAAGTATTGTATACAGTTTTCTTAGTCTTCTCGGCTTCTACTGTCAGAAACAGCTGTAGCCACTTTTCCAATGAATAGACCTCAGCGTTACGCACGATGTTCACAGAGTTGACGTCAGCTCCAATTTATGGACGCCCCAGGTTAACAACTCACACGTCCCTGTCGCCAGACATCATAAGACGATCATGTCTAGTGATCAGTAACAATTAACATCTCTGAACCAGGACCTCTTGCTCTGTTTGAGAGTGCTGTGCCTCTCTCCCACAGCCACACTGTATCTGATAATTGAGACGGGAGATGGTGGGAAGTCGTGTAAGAATGAAGCCAAATGCACACGCTCATTAGCATAATGTCAGGGCATTCATTCAGATCTGTGTCTGCCTGATGGCATAGCGCTGGCTGCCTGAGACCCGTCTGTCTGCTGGAGCAGCAGCTAGGGCCAGTCTGCCTCTGTTGCAGGAGCAGACAGCCAGGAGTCTGGCTGGCTGGGTCCGAGTCCAAGGATCTAGCCTGCTGGGATTGGATGAGGTGTGTGTGACTGGCAGCATTGCCGCTCCATCCGTAGGAAGTGCTTTTGGATGAGTATGGGAGAGGCGAGGGGAGGGGAGGGGTGGGTTGGTCTTGCCATGACACCATCGCAGTGTTGGACTTGCTGTACTAGTGGGGATGATGGGAGAAAATTGTGGTCAAAAGGTCCCACTGTAATGTGCTGGTGAGAGGCAGTGATGTGACAAGCTACAATTATGTCAGCTCTCGCACTCCAGAGGTCTCCACTGGGGACAGTCTCCTGTCCTCATGCCATTGGCTGGCCAGGCCTACACTGTCCAAATTGCCCGGCATACTTCCGTCCTACGGATCGAAAACTTTTAGTTTTTTACAACACAGTCTGCACAGCGCACACCCTTCAGGCATTCTCATTTGTCACCCGTAATGCGTCCACGTGGAACATCAGCTGACATGCACATGTAATCGAATGCCGTGTGACATATTGTCGTTGTCAGAGCAGGCTCTCTCCGAGTATAGAAATCCTTATCCCTGAATGGGTGATGCATTAGCTGTAGTGGAGGTTTTTGTCACCTGTGAAATAGATAAATAAGGCATGGTCCGCCCTGTTTTCTACCCCTCTCCAGGCTCTGAGGAAGTTAGCCAATAGCCAGGCAGGTACGGAAGCAGACAGACAGACAGACAGACAGACAGACAGACAGACAGACAGACAGACAGACAGACAGACAGACAGACAGACAGACAGACAGACAGACAGACAGACAGACAGACAGACAGACAGACAGACAGACAGACAGACAGACAGAGAAACACAGGCAAGTCTTGTAAATGTAATGGAGGGAGATAATAATTCTTTTCTCTGTCAGCCGCTCTCTGCCATTAGCATTTGCTGCCAGCTCCTGCCACTCACTGCTTGGCGCGCCGTGCGCACTCTGCCACTGATAGGAATCACAATCAGCACCCATTCCACGCACATATTACAATGGTAGGAACGGTGATACCTTGCACCCTGCAAAACACTATTAGCATGCCGGGTGCTATCTCACCAACTCAGGGATTCAAAGGCAGGGGGAGAATTGGAAGGATGAGACATGGCAGTTTGAGTCCATGCATTTTGCGGCTGATAATGTTTCGGTGTCCATATCTTAAAGACATTTACACACAGACAACCATCCTAGTCTCTGTCTCTCTCTCTCTCTCTCTCTCTCTCTCTCTCTCTCTCTCTCTCTCTCTTTCTGATGGATAAAGGCAAACACAGAGTACAGACGGCGTTTCACAAGAGCTAAGATATCCATGCAACAATCGTACGCAGGCTCCACCTCAGACAATACCATAACACTGTCTATATGTTAATGGCGGGTATAAGGGAAGTGCAAGACTCGGCCTGGTGACTAGCAATTATACAGCCACATCTGATGGCCGCAGCCTTCATCCAGCTTCCTCAAAGGTCTGGGCAGCACTCACTCTATCCACAGCGTTGCAGGTGCGTCTGATAATCAGCATCCCCCATCTCAATGCGTGTGAAATAATGTTTCCCCTGCCATACCATCTACTAATTAGGATCTAATTATCCCGGCTAGTGTAAACAATTGCAGCAGATGGCACAGCACGCAGTATTAACTCTAATGACCTGGGGCCCTGTGGAATTCACATTTCAGCGAGTTTGTTTATTTTTCTCCATTAGTCGTTGCCCTACTTTCTAAATTCACTTAGGCCTGCTTCCTGCCTTTGAGAAAGTGCTGCCCGCCTCCCATTCCCAAAGCTGCCTTTCTTTGTTTTCCCGCGTCTCTCTCCCACATACTATCATTTATCTGCTTGATGTTTCCTTTTGTCGTTCAAAACCGTTGTGTCAGATAGGCCTCGAAATAATCCTTGTGCCTACTTTCACCCTCAACCCATGCCTACCCCCCTTCCCCCTCTCCCTGGTGTGGAAAGAGGAAAGGAGGAAGTTATAGAGCGACTGTGTGATCCGCCACGCAAAACATAATGTCTCCCGCCAGAGCGCAGAAGCTGCCTCACACACCTGGGAAATAATTTTATGAAGTCAGTCACACACAGTCATTTTCACTCTACCTTTACTTCTCCCTATAGCTGACTTCTTAAGACAAGGCAATTCCACATATCCTGTCCTCTGGGTGGGCGGGCAGAAGAGCTGTCACGACTGGCTCCGAGGACATGTGCCTTATTCGCATGCCACAAAGTGAGACGCAGTCAAATAATTCCCGCAGCGTGTTAACGAGGCTGCTTTGTCTCCTGCCGAGCTGCAGGTATATGGAGCTCCGGTCGTGCCTATATGTACCTATCTAGCGCGCACAAACCGGACGGGGCTGAGCTGGCTGGAGACAGGAGACTGCGTACAGGGCTTGTAATAGCGGCTGCGGGCGTGCAAGGCTTTCATTAATTGATGCTGGGCCTTGTGCCTGTGCTCCTCTGCGCACCGTGTTCTCTGCCAGGAGCTGGACTTGCTAATTAAGCTCCTGGATATCACAGACATGTCCCTGGGTAGGGGCGCTAGTATACGCCGGTTGTGACTTGGAAATGTAAGTGAAAGAGAGGTGGTGGGGGCATGGAGACCGAAGGAAGGGAGAGAATGGTTCGGGGGTTTACCGGCAGACCATGAAAAGAGAGAGAGAGAGAGGGGGTGGGGGGGGGGGGGGGGGGGGGGGGGGGGGGGGGGTGTAGGGGGGGGGGGTGGGGGGGGGGGGGGGGGGGGGGGGGGGGGGGTGTACTGGGCGAGATCAAGGCCTCCGAGGGAAAGACACTGTCAGAGCACACAAGGAGAGAAGAAGAAAACAGACTGTGAGACTTGGAAACTTCAACACACTGGGGAGAGAGAGAGAGAGAGAGAGAGAGAGAGAGAGAGAGAGAGAGAGAGAGAGAGAGAGAGAGAGAGAGAGAGAGAGTCTCACACACTGAGAGAGAGAGTCTCAGACAGGCAGAACACGGCAGCGAGGAAGAGGAAGAAAACAGAGGGAGCCACACAGTGGAATAATTCTAAGCTTCGGACGCTGTGTGTGTGTGTGTGTGTGTGTGTGTGTGTGTGTGTGTGTGTGTGTGTGTGTGTGTGTGTGTGTGTGTGTGTGTGTGTGTGTGTGTGTGTGTGTGTGTGTGTGTGTGTGTGTGTGTGTGTGTGTGTGTGTGTGTGTGTGTGTGTGTGTGTGTGTGTGAGTGAGTGAGTAAGTCTTGGAGACCGTGTCTAGATAATTCAATGCGCCGGCCATTGACTGGCCACTCCGTCTTCACTCCTAATTAAATCTTCATTTGTTGGCTGGATTCTGCTGCCTCTAATTGTCTTGCCGTTGCATCTCACACACACGTATGTACACACACACACACACACACACACACACACACACACACACACACACACACACACACACACACACACACACACACACACACACACACACACGCACGCACAGATGTGTGCACAACATGCAAACACACAGAGACGCGGAGAGGCCCGCGCAGCCAGTGGGATCCAAGGCGCGCCACCGCGCTACATTACACCTCAATTAATCGCATCAATTACACATCAATTAACCCGTGGCGATGCGTTTACACAGCTGTGTGCGGCATTTCATCAGCAGCAACCTGAGAGCTCGCTGTTTTGGCGCCGACATCAAAGCCGGCGCGTCGGCAGCAGGAGTGCTGTGTCAGGCGGCAGAAAAAAATCCATACGCCCGATTCAGCCTCGCCCTCGGAAAAAAGACGTAATGCGCGGCTGACTGCCCAGGAGCCATTTTGTTCGACACAGTACTCGGCCCGTGAAGTCTATATGGCCATGCACCAAAGTGACACCGGCTGGGTTGTGTGTCGTTGTCTCTCCTCAATGGCCCGGGAACATGATTTAGGGAGCCTAAATGGGGCGGACGACTAACAGGACAGTAGGGGCTGTGATGGGGCTCCATAGCCTTCCCACGCGGCATGCAGATGCCAATCCATGGGCCATTACTCTAAATGAATGCAGGAGGAGAGGGAGACTCCTCTGTCTCCCCCAGCCTGTCTCACATACCTGGACTCCTTGTTTAGCTCCTTAATGGGCCCCTTCACCTTGCAGCCTGGTGGCCGAGGGCAGCTGTCCCCTTGCACATACCACACCACCAAGGCACCAACACACACACACACACACACACACACACACACACACACACACACACACACACACACACACACACACACACACACACACACACACACACACACACACACACACACACCTTTCTCATCCTCTCAAAACTGCCTCTCCATCATCCCTTCCTTCTCTCCCTCTTTCTCATTGCGTATGCCTCGCTCATAATATATCTCTTCATCACTCTCTCTCTCTCCCCCTCCTCGCTCCTCCCTTCCGTAGCGGGCTCACCTAGCTGATGGAGTGTAAATCGGCAGGGTGCCTGTTGTCACGGTGACAACAGCTGGTGACAGAGTGACAGATCGGCATGACCTTCAGGGGGTGTGTTGGGGGGTGTTTTTATGGGTGGGTGTGAATGTTTGCACCCGCATGTGTTTTTTATGTGGAAGGGTGTGTGTGTGTGTGTGTGTGTGTGTGTGTGTGTGTGTGTGTGTGTGTGTGTGTGTGTGTGTGTGTGTGTGTGTGTGTGTGTGTGTGCGTGTGCGCTATATGTTTGTTTTTTATGTGCTCTTGTGTTAAAGCTCCTGTCTGTGCCGTCCCACACAATCTCACCTGAATCCACAGAGGATCCACAGCAAAGAAGCACGAGGATAAAACTATTGTGTATGCGTATTTCTGTGTGTGTATGTACAGTACGTGTGTTGTTTACGTGATCTATGCATCTGTGCACCTCTGTCTTCGTTTATGTATTGTGTTTGTGCGTGCGTGCGTGCGTGCGTGCGTGCGTGCGTGCGTGCGTGCGTGCGTGCGTGCGTGCGTGCGTGCGTGCGTGCGTGCTTGCGTGCTTGCATGGATGCGCGCGTGCGTGTTCATACTTCATATGTACAGATTGTAACCCCTGCCATATGCGGGTGGAGCCGAGGTGGTGCCTGGCACTCCTCACTTAAAAAGCTCTTTACCGCCTCTCTACGCCCCAAACCACTTCTTTTTACTGTCCCATTACTGGGCCAAGGTCACTGCCATGACTGTTGCATAACCCCCATCAGAGACGCTAATATGAGCCATCTCGCATGTTAAAGACCAAGGAGAGAGTAAACCACGGCACTAAATCCTCCCAGGTGACACAATACACCATGAGTCAGATGTTGGATGTCATTTTGCGTGCGTGCGTGCGTGCGTGCGTGCGTGCGTGCGTGCGTGCGTGCGTGCGTGCGTGCGTGCGTGCGCGCGTGCGTGCGCGTGTGTGTGTGCGCGCGTGTGTGTGTGTGTACGCGCGCTCGTCGCATTTGAGAATTATGTGTGCATAAGTGGATGTGTATATGCACTCCTCACTCCACACAGTGTGTGCGTGTGTGCGTGTGTGCGTGCGTGCATGTGTGCGTGCGTGCGTGCGTGCGTGCGTGCGTGCGTGCGTGCGTGCGTGTGTGCGTGCGTGCGTGCGTGCCAGGGCTCCAGACTAAGGGGGTCCCTACGTACCGGGGACTATAAAATATCTATTTGGGACATAAATTGATCTCAGCCGGGACGGTTTCAGGACTAGAGGAGTTTTTGCACTGAAAATGTGCGTATCGTGCACACCTACGGGCAGCATAAGACTAGCAGCGCTGCATAAATGTTGCAGCGGCACCGGCAACACTTCAGCCACAAACTATTCCTGCAAACTATTACTGCAGAGAGAAACCCGCAAAACAGGCGCAGCAGTCTGTACCCGCATGTAGCAGTCTGTACCCTCTGTACCCTCATGTAGCAGTCTGTACCCTCATGTAGCAGTCTGTACCCTCATGCAGCAGTCTGTACCCTCATGTAGCAGTCTGTACCCTCATGTAGCAGTCTGTACCCTCATGTAGCAGTCAGTCTGTACCCTCATGTAGCAGTCTGTACCCTCATGTAACAGTCTGTACCATCATGTAGCAGTCTGTACCCTCATGTAGCAGTCTGTACCCTCATGTAGCAGTCTGTACCCTCATGTAGCAGTCTGTACCCTCTGTACCCTCATGTAGCAGTCTGTACCCTCTGTACCCTCATGTAGCAGTCTGTACCCTCATGTAGCAGTCTGTACCCTCATGTAGCAGTCAGTCTGTACCCTCATGTAGCAGTCTGTACCCTCATGTAGCAGTCTGTACCCTCATGTAGCAGTCTGTACCCTCATGTAGCAGTCTGTACCCTCATGTAGCAGTCTGTACCATCATGTAGCAGTCTGTACCCTCATGTAGCAGTCTGTAGCCCTCATGTAGCAGTCTGTACCCTCATGTAGCAGTCAGTCTGTACCCTCATGTAGCAGTCTGTACCCTCATGTAGCAGTCAGTCTGTACCCTCATGTAGCAGTCTGTACCCTCATGTAGCAGTCTGTACCCTCATGTAGCAGTCTGTACCCTCATGTAGCAGTCTGTACCCTCATGTAGCAGTCTGTACCCTCATGTAGCAGTCTGTACCCTCATGTAGCAGTCTGTACCCTCTGTACCCTCATGTAGCAGTCTGTACCCTCTGTACCCTCATGTAGCAGTCTGTACCCTCATGTAGCAGTCTGTACCCTTATGTAGCAGTCAGTCTGTACCCTCATGTAGCAGTCTGTACCCTCATGTAGCAGTCTGTACCCTCATGTAGCAGTCTGTACCCTCATGTAGCAGTCTGTACCCTCATGTAGCAGTCTGTACCCTCATGTAGCAGTCTGTACCATCATGTAGCAGTCTGTACCATCATGTAGCAGTCTGTACCCTCATGTAGCAGTCTGTACCATCATGTAGCAGTCTGTACCCTCATGTAGCAGTCTGTACCCTCATGTAGCAGTCTGTACCCTCATGTAGCAGTCAGTCTGTACCCTCATGTAGCAGTCTGTACCCTCATGTAGCAGTCTGTACCCTCATGTAGCAGTCTGTACCCTCATGTAGCAGTCCGCACCCTCATGTAGCAGTCTGTACCCTCATGTAGCAGTCAGTCTGTACCCTCATGTAGCAGCAGCAGTCTGTACCCTCATGTAGCAGTCAGTCTGTACCCTCATGTAGCAGTCAGTCTGTACCCTCATGTAGCAGTCAGTCTGTACCCTCATGTAGCAGTCAGTCTGTACCCTCATGTAGCAATCTGTACCCTCATGTAGCAGTCTGTACCCTCATGTAGCAGTCTGTACCCTCATGTAGCAGTCTGTACCCTCATGTAGCAGTCAGTCTGTACCCTCATGTAGCAGCAGCAGTCTGTACCCTCATGTAGCAGTCTGTACCCTCATGTAGCAGTCTGTCTGTACCCTCATGTAGCAGTCAGTCTGTACCCTCATGTAGCAGTCTGTACCCTCATGTAGCAGTCTGTACCCTCATGTAGCAGTCTGTACCCTCATGTAGCAGTCTGTACCCTCATGTAGCAGTCAGTCTGTACCCTCATGTAGCAGCAGCAGTCTGTACCCTCATGTAGCAGTCTGTACCCTCATGTAGCAGTCTGTACCCTCATGTAGCAGTCTGTACCCTCATGTAGCAGTCAGTCTGTACCCTCATGTAGCAGCAGTCAGTCTGTACCCTCATGTAGCAGTCAGTCTGTACCCTCATGTAGCAGTCAGTCTGTACCCTCATGTAGCAGTCAGTCTGTACCCTCATGTAGCAGTCTGTACCCTCATGTAGCAGTCTGTACCCTCATGTAGCAGTCTGTACCCTCATGTAGCAGTCAGTCTGTACCCTCATGTAGCAGCAGCAGTCTGTACCCTCATGTAGCAGTCTGTACCCTCATGTAGCAGTCTGTACCCTCATGTAGCAGTCTGTACCCTCATGTAGCAGTCAGAAAGATGCTGCGTTATTTGAACGAAGAACAGGCAGACAGACCATTCACATATAGCGATCCCTGCAGCACAAGGAGATGGATGTACCCCTCCCTTTTCCACATAAAAAAATCAGACCCATCTGAAGTGAGTGGTACTGTACTGTACTGTACTGTACTGTACTGTACTGTACTGTGAACAAACGCTATAACGCTATTTTCGTGCTCGGACAAAGGGACACAGGAACAGACCCAGCCACACACATAGCTGTCTATAGGAGTGGTTGCACCACTCAAAAACCTTCATATGATAACAGCCAAAAGTTAATATATGTAAGGGAACTGTCGGAAATTAATACTGTACATGAAACAGTGGCTCTCAACAGCCTGTGGACGGTGGATGGAACAATGTGCTGGATGCATCCTGCTATTGGTAAAAGATAAATGGTGCAAAGATAATTAAGATCCATAACAAAATATCACACACCTAACACCGGAAGTGTTACCATAACACCCCACACTGACAACTTCGACCCGCAAGTGAGAAGATCACAGTGGGCAAGTTGAGGCTGTTCATTGATCAGCCTTGTGTCTGAGCCTGAGTTTTCAGTGCCACACACGCAGACCTAAAGCTTTTACCTACTAATTACCTAAATATTCTGTATTGTGACTGTGCTTTAACTCAAATATTAACTTAGAACACATGGATTTATTTATTTTTATTCAGATTTTCATTACTTTGCACATATTCACAAATGCAACTGGCAACTCCTCCAAAGATTTTGGTTACCCCTCTGGGGCTGATCTAAAGATTCTAAGAAGGCATTTACTTCAAGGAGTAATGTATCTATCAAGGATTATTATGATACCTTGATACCTATTTTGATTCCTTGCCACTTTCAAAAGCAATGCTGGAAGTCTTTAAATAACTGTTATATGTTCTGCCCTCACATTAGTGTGAATGGTTAGAATGACATCAACATTAAAAAGAAAAAGAAATCTGGACTGTATTCACTTTGGGAAGGTTCAAATTGTATTTTAGGACGGTTCCAGGATGTTGGTGAAAAACTTTAGTCTGGAGCCCTGGTGCGTGCGTGCGTGCGTGCGTATATCAGGCGACAATTGGAGACAAAATGTGTTTTGAACTCCGACTGTGTCCCTGACACTCAGTGACACCAACGTGCATCATGTAGGAGGTTGCCACCATTGTGCCGAGGACTTGCCACCTCGGCCGCGGTTACGCTCGCTCAAACAAAGCCACCCGAGGATTAAGCAGAGGGTGAGGAAACGCTTGCCGTTGTTTTGGCGGAGTGGAACCGAGGGAAGGAGGCACGTACAAAAACACATAAACAAAAGCGAGTGAACGAATACGTGACAAATGCTCAATGCGAACCTGTGATTCCATGCCAGCGTGGCACGCTGGGATGCACAAAGGGCCATGCTTCATGGAGCCAGGATGGTGCCTGCGGCCTTTGTCTCACATGCCATTAAAATGCAGTGTACGCAGCAGAGGACCTGACTGGATCGCTGCCACCCGTGCAGCGCCAGGTTGGAATAAGGTGTTTTTATTTTGTCTGTGCTGAATGGGCCATAGTGTTGCAGCCTCGCCCATGCAGGCAGGCAGGGAGGGGGTGTCACTATACACGTTTGAAAGCCTTCCTGGTGTGCCCACGTCTCTACCCTTTTCTTGTCGAGCCTGGACCTACGTATAGTGGTCGGCCAGCTTTGATCTGCTTTTCGCCCCCACTCCACCGCGGGACACCACCGGTCCAGAAGGACTGCCCTCTGGCTTTCCATCTGGAGTCAGAAAACTTGTGTCTGCCCGGGCCCGTTTCCCCGGCCTATACTCCATTCCTGTCCCTGCGAAACACCTCACGGCGAAGCACCTCTCTCTTTGAACACCTGTCTCTCACCGCCTCTGCCTCTACCCCTGACACTGTCATACAACCTGTCAGCATTGCCTTCAAAAGGGGGCATTCAGTGCAGTCTAAATGAACCAATCAGATGGAAACATGTCCTTCTGCAGTCCTGAATTATAGTGCGCACACACCCCTCTGTCTACGTGCGGCACACGCGTGCATTTGTGAGTGCTTGCGCGCGCATGTGTGTGTGTGTGTGTGTGTGTGTGTGTGTGTGTGTGTGTGTGTGTGTGTGTGTGTGTGTGTGTGTGTGTGTGTGTGTGTGTGTGTGTGGGCGTGTTGTTTACTGTTCAGGAAGGCTGTTCTGGCCCAGCCTATATGGATGCAGAATTTGCTGCTGCTGCTCTGAAAGGACACGACACCTGACTTCAGACAAATTATAGAGTGGCACAGGGATGATGACACACACCTGGCAGGCAATCACACCTACCTGACAAAAACATATAGTGCTGTACGGCGTGGGGTGCAAAGTGCAACCCCTCCCCACAGTGCAGCGCTGGACTGAGCAGAACATAATGCGGCGGGTGAACGTGGCTGGTGGCCAGTGGTGGGTGCTGTGCAGAACTAATGTACACTTGGATAATACTCACATGCTCACACAAAGAACTGCTATCACAACCTCCACCCTTAAAGGACCACTTCACCACTTTTCAATCTGCAGTATCTTCATATAATTGGCCCTCACTAATGTTCATGATAATTCATGAAATAGCACCTTTTTTTTCCTACTCTGTCTGTGTCTCATAAGAGTGCTGTGGACAGTTCAGAAACCCGTCTTTGCAGACGTCGTTAGGCTGATTATTTTTAAACAAGATTTTTTTTTCCTTTTAAATATATATTTAGATTTTTATTATCGTGAGAACGATGGCTTCATCATCATCGCATTGCAACTTTTCAGGAATAGAAAGCCTGCAGTTTCTATTAGCTTGGATTCCCCATCGATGATGTCACTGGAAGACGGGTTTCTGAACTGTTATATGAAGATAGGTTGAAAAGTGGTGAAGTTGTCCTTTATGACTTGAATTAACACTGAGCGTCTTACAGTAAGCCCTGTCACGGCTTCTTGTGACCCTGGAATCCCTGTGAGGAGATCAAAGGTGCATCGGCATTGATGAAGGATAGAATAGTAGGGGGGGTTGGGTTGGGGGGAGTTGAGGGGGTCAGAACAGGGCTTCTCTGTGGGAGAACTCATTAGATGGAAGCCCTGAGAATTGGCCCTTTCTCCCCTTCAACAGAGCTGTGTCCCCAGGAACCTTTAGGGATCAAGGGCCATTTACAATCCCAGAGTACCTGTGCAGAGAGTCTGATCGGGTCAGTTGTGCACAGCTTGAATCTAGGCTGTTTCTCTCCTTTTGGATTTAGTAGCAAGGGAGTAAATAAATTGCCTTCCCCCCAGATAATCCCACTCTTTTGTCGATCATTTCCTGCCTCTTCTTTCAGGCTGGCTTACGTGCAGACAGTACCCGCTTTAACCACGTATTCCGTGGTGATGTGCGAAAATAGACGATCGAAGATTTTGGAAAATTTTCACTTATGGTATGCCCAAACTAGGTTTTAAATTGTTCATGGAATTGCCACAGAATCGCTCAAGAATCAAGAGGGGTTTATTTGTCATTCACTCATGGTACAAGCAGAGAAATGTCGGTGTGGCATGCTCCACAAGACTGCTCCGCAATTGCCATATAGCGAAGCAACGCTTTTCATTGTGAGTGGTACTCAGCCTGACAGGTGTAATGGCACAGATTGCACAGAGTATACAGTGTACCCATCCTCCACTTCTGCACTTGCATGTTGGTAACTTTTCTGAGTTCGCTTTTTTGTCATTTGATGGATTTGTCAGCGTGGGCCTCACGCCTGGCCTGGTCTCTAATGGCAGCTTCAAGGCTTGTTGACGTGACGGGGACGGAGGGGTCTCTAATGGTGGCTTGTCGACGTGACGCTGTATCGCTAAGTGCTTGTAGCCACCATGCTTCTGAGCTAGGTGGGGGTGCGTGGGGTAGTGGTTTACAAGTGTGTGTGTTTAGTTTTGAGCGTGTGTGTGTGTGTGCGTGTGCGTGTGCGTGTGTGTGTGTGTGTGTGTGTGTGTGTGTGTGTGTGTGTGTGTGCGTGTGTGTGTGTGTGTGTGTGTGTGAGTGTGTGTGTGTGTGTGTGTGTGTGTGTGTGTGAGTGTGTGTGTGTATGTGTGTGTGTGTGTGTGTGTGTGTGTGTGTGTGTGTGTGTGTGTGTGTGTGTGTGTGTGTGTGTGTGTGTGTGTGTGTGTGTGTGTGTGTCTCTCTACTGTACTGTATGTGTATGTCGAGCGGGTGCATTTACCGGCGAGATGGAATTACAGCAAAGCCATTTCTCCGGCATCTATAGTGCTCATGGGAGAATGAGGACGGTCACTCCATTTGGGCTCAGACGGGGATCAGTTTCAAGGTCCTACCGGGTCGGGCAGTGAGTGTTTGTGTTGGAGAGGTTCATGCAGGGGTGACAGTCTGAGAGAGAAACGGATTAACCAAGCACTGGACCGCGGACTGCCTCTGACATGGCATGCCACTAGTGGTGTCACCATCAGCACAGATCGGAAACGTAGAACACAAGTGATGAGATAGATTTTTTCTCTGTGTTTGATTTGCCACCCATCTCACGAGTGATGTGTGTGGGTAGTAGCGGGGAAACCCACACCCTTAGGCATTGTTGCCAAAGTGTGTGTGTGTTCATGTGTGAATGTGAGTGTCTTTTTGACAATCAAAATGTCCTCACATGGACAATTACAGAAAATGACATTCAGGTCATTTAGCTGACTTCACTTTTCAAGTGCTTGTTGTAGGGTTGGGATTTAAATTGAGTCTTATGGGTTGCCTACAATTTACAATTTAGCAAGCGCTCATAATCCAGAGCTATTTTACAGTAAGCAAGGACAACACAAGGTAATTCATCAAATACATAGAACTAGTTATCTACTGTAGGATCATAAGTAAACCAAGAACGACCTGGCATCTGTATACATAACATGCTATCTAAATTACATTTTGAATGTTTGCATGAGCCTGCAAGGTCGTCGAGGCTAGGGCAATTGTTACGGCAAGTGCTATGGGCTAAGGTGGAGTCTGAAGAGGTGAGTCTTGTCTTCAGATTCAGATTTCGTCGGAAGGCGGCGGAAGACAAAAGCCTGGATCAGCATCACCGCTGATAAATGATAACTTTCTGTAAACAGTTGGCGATGTAGTCTATTGCGTGTTGATAATAGGTGGATATATACCAGGCAGGTTGTATAAAAAAGAGAGGGTCCAGGCAGTGTCCTTTCTGAGTTTATTTCAAGAACACCAAAAAGCATGCCAAATCATGATGACCAACAGAACACGAGGTGCTTATTATATTCACATGCACTAAATGCATGTGAACCATGTGTGTGTGTGTGCATGTGAGTGTGTGTATGTGCCCGTGAGTGAGTGAATGAGTGAGAGTGTGTATGTGTGTGTGTGGGTGAATACTGAAAATGTGTGTGTGTGAGTTTCTCGCCTATATGGTGTGTGTGTGAATAATCCAGGAGTTGCACCACTCAGTTCACACTGGTGTGATTTTTTAATACGTGTGACCTTTGGAATGTGGGTGGTAAACCACGGTTAAACATTTATGAGTGGGTATAAGGCCTAAAAGATGTAATGTAACATACATTTAGGTCTATATCAAATTCAGTTTTCTTCTCTTTGAATTATTTTTTTATTAGGTATTGTAAAATAATTATGTACGAATAACGATGATAGATTATATTAAAGTGATTTATATTCATTTTTTTTTAAATATTTGACTTAATTTCGGTTAATTAGTGTAAACGTTTAGTAACACACATCCCTAAGGGGTTCACACAATTATTCAAAGATGTCCTTGAACATTATCTCCTGTCAGCAACAAAGTGCACAAAATAAACAGCATCTCTCTGTACAAAATAAACAGCATCTCTCTCTCATTGCCACTCTCCTCGCCTCCGTGGTGTTCAACAGTGCCTTTCAGCTGTTTCCAATATTATTATTAATCACAATGATGTTGATAGCTGAATAAAATGTAGGTGGTCTTTTTAAGCAGAACATTGCTCAGTCTTCATACTACATGCTCAGCATAGGTCTCTCATCGCCTCTTCTGCAGCTTGTCAGTGTCGTGATGAAACTCCACCTCCCCAGCTTCCTCATTGTGGCATTTTGTTCTTCACTATATGTCACTATGTTAATTGTATGGATTTCTGTGTATATGTTATACCTGTGTCTATCTTAAAGGTATATTCAGTGATTTCACTTAATTCAAATATCACTTATTTTTTCTTATTTTTTGGATAATCCTCCCTACTATAAAGTGTGCTGACCATATAAGGAGTTCCTCCCTGTCCCCAGTGAGCCCCTGGGGTAAAAAAACCCTAGTTTCGGTTTGGGCTTTGGGTGGCAAAGCCTTCATCCAATCAGGATGAGAGGGGCCTTCCTCCAATCATGATCGAGTGGGGCGGGCCTTGGTGCACGTGCTGTTGGTCTGTTGTACTTCCCTCACTGTAAAGCGTGTGCATGAGCACATCTTGTTACCAGAGTGGACCAGGGTTTTTTCCAAATCACCCAAATCACTGAATGCTCCTTTAAGTTAAAGCCTTTGAAGGTTATGTCCATGTAATAACTCTGTATCTTAGGCTCTGCTTCGGCGTTGTTCGTGATCTCAGATTCTGTGTCATGCTCGCACAGATTAATCCACAGGTGCATATAGTCACACCGCCAAACTTTATGCAATATCATTGCAATAAATCTTGAGCAAAGCGTCTGACTGAAATGTATCTGCCATTTCTGACCACAAAAACGATTTAAAATGTTCAATTCTTTCCATGTTCTGCCTCCCAGCACAGCAAATTGGTTGGTGACCCCGGGCACTCGCCGATGCAATATGTGCATAATCGGATTGTCGCAGATGATTCATTATTTCTTTGAACCTCGATGATGAGTCTCTCAGCAATGTCATCTGCCACGTTGGACGATAGTGAGTGATGTCTCGAACGTGACGCCCTGTAAATTCAGATGGATTTTGATTGGCTGTCAGTGTTGATCAGATCGCTCCGAAAATGATCCCAACGATATCGCTACTCACTGTCGCTGTAGCCGTGGTCTATGCTCTGACATACTTGAGTTAGTATGATTTATATAAAACATGCGTGCGTGCGTGCGTGCGTGCGTGCGTGCGTGCGTGCGTGCGTGCGTGCGTGCGTGCGTGCGTGCGTATGCGTGCTTGCGTGCTTGTGTGCATACTTGGAATTGTGATTTTAATGAACAGTTTCAATCAGGCCCTATACCTATTGTACTATTAGTCCCCGATATCCCCGTCCATTCACCTACTACTTCCAGAACAGCAATACAATACCCTGTTCATTGGCAGTGTAAATCTCCAGTGTGTGCACGTGAGTGTCGGTGTGCACCGCGTGGAGAGATGCTCCAGTAATCAGCCGTGGGAGTGAGTCAGACAGCGGGGTGTTATGCAGGAACCAGGCGTGCAGTGCACTGGGGACCTTGGGGGGGCTTACTGCAAGCTATTAATACAGACTTTAATTAGCCCAGCGCCACAAACAGTGGCACAATCGGCTCAGTGTCGCCCGTGGCTGGTGAGTCAGACAGATCAATAGGTCTGATCATGCCTTTTTCATCACCTCAAATGAAAGCACTTTGTCTCCGAGGCCCGAGCCCGAGCTCTTGCATGTCACCTCACAGGCACGGTGCGCCGCGCCGGCTGCGTGCACCGTTGCAGATGGGGACCTGTATAATCGGGGCTGCGTTGGGGAGTCATAAAGATAAATGAAGGAAGGCATAGAGCATAGCTCATCCTGTCATGAGGGGGTTTAGGGGCCAGAAAACTTTGTGTTTTCTAAAAGCAGTGTCACCCCCACCCCACCCCCCTCAATCCCCATACTCACGGTCCCCTTTTTTCTGTTGTTGTATGGTTAGTCTCTAGGTATCTGCTTTGCGTTGTGTTTGTCCTTGTGTCTCTCTCTCTCCCGATGCTGCTGTGGATACATTGTCCTTGTGTCTCTCTCTCTCCCGATGCTGCTGTGGATACATTGTGTCTCTCTCTCTCCCGATGCTGCTGTGGATACATTGTGTCTCTCTCTCTCCAGATGCTGCTGTGTCTCTCTCTCTCTCTCTTAGACCTCTTGGATAGCACAAATTGTTCTTCTGCCACTTTGAATGCAATATGGAGGGGGGGGGGGGGGGGGGTGGGGTGGACGACACTTTTGCCGTATTAACTTACATTGCTAGATTTTAGCAGAGTTTTCTGTTGACCTTCAAGTTCCCAATCAGTGCCAAAGAAAAATGGAAATTGCTTTTTTCGTTTGTATTTTTACCCGCTCTTTTGAATTGCCGGACTTGTGTAGGTTGTCAGCTCACAGCAACCACTAAACCTTCCCCCATGCATCCTTTTCCCACCACTCTCTCTCTCTCTCTCTCTCTCTCTCTCTCTCTCTCTCTCTCTCTCTCTCCCTTTGCCCCCCACCTACCTTATCTCTCTCTCTCACCAGTGGATGATGTCGCGCCCTACTTTAAGATGGAGCCCGTTCAGACCCAGGTGCACCTGGGGGGGAACCGGCTGGTCCTGACCTGCATGGCCGAGGGCAGCTGGCCGCTGGAGTTCAAATGGATCTACAACGGCACCGAGCTGACCCGCTTCTCCCTGGAGTACAGGTGAGAGAGAGACACCGCTTCACAACCCAGTCACACACACACGGCCTAGAAGCCAACCCTCCCCCTGGACATCACTCACTCCTTTCTTCATCAACTGTAATTAGGCCGCTACACACACCGGGAAATTTCCATGCCATTTAAATGTAACTAATAACTCATTTTCTCATTTTTATTCATATTCCAGACTCATTTTTTATGGATTTATTCAAGACCGATTTGGCTACGTATCTCCCCTGAGACATAACATCTTGTGTTCGGGGGATTGTCAGATTCATTTACGATTTGTACTCCACATTGTTGTATTCAGCACACAGATGGTGCGAGCCGAGAAAAGAGACCCTTTTATGTTGTTGGTGCTACATGCTCTTAGTCACCTATAATTTCTTCACAACTCTGCAGATGTTTATCTGCACCTCCATCCCCCCACACACACATTTGATGAGATTTTCGCGTTTTTCCACATCTTTCTGAATGACGTCCGCCTGCTAAAGACAGAAATTGGAAGGCATATTTTGTTGTTTTGAGAGAGCACTATTGTTGCATTGAGAAGCCAATATTCCCTTTTTTCCGCGTCAGCCATTACAGTGTGGGTGGGTAAGTGTGCTCTGCCAACAATAAGATGTTTTGCTGACCATGAACTTCAAGAAAAGCTTTTTTTTTGCACATGCTACAGCTTCCACCAATACAATATCAAGAATTCTCCCCAATAGCACTCAATTGCAAAACCAAAACTCCAGCCTTTGTTCCCTCAGCTTGTGTGTGCGTGTGTGCATGCTTGCATGTGTGCGTGTGTGGTTGTGTGTGTGTGCGTGCGTATAATATGATATACACTATATATACTGTAGTCTATATACAGTAGTGTGTGTGTGTGTGTGTGTGTGTGTGTGTGTGTGTGTGTGTGTGTGTGTGTGTGTGTGTGTGTGTGTGTGTGTGTGTGTGTGTGTGTGTGTGTGTGTGTGTGTGTAGTTGGTTGCCCAGAACTGCCAATCTAACCGATATGTCCATATATGCCCATGCCGATATGTATATATGGGCATGTCATAGTTGTCAGGGATATCCATATAAGGACTGTGGCCATCATTTCTCAATAGAGTGTATATTCTGCCTTAATTTTGAGCGTGGGTTTTGGTGTAGGACAATGTCAACATGGCATTTATCATGTTATCCTATACAGCCAATAGCGTAAATTAAATAACACAGCCTTAAATATTATTGAAGAGCCCCGATTTGACGACATGAACAACCGGAATACGACCAAACATCGTGTAGAGAGCCAATAAGAAAACGTTTTCCCCGCTCGCCTCGCTGCCTGTTATGTCTGCGCAGCCCCAGACCACAGAAAATCTACTGAATGTTAAAAGTTCAGTTTTTTTGGGTGCAATTGAGCTCAGAAAACCTAAATAAAATAAGAAAATCACAACAGTGTGAAGTGAGTGGTGCAACTCCGTGTGGGGGTCCCCGGGGGGTCCCCGGAAGTTCAAGACCCACAGGACCACGGCCAGGGTGCCGGCCCGGTTCCGGCAAGCCGCCCCACGTCCGAAACGGTAGATAAATGAGAGAGTTACCATGTGGGGGTCTCCGGGGGGGTTTCAAGACCCACATGAACGCGCCCAGGGGGCCGTGCCGAATCCAGCGAGCCGCCCCATGTCCGAAATGGTTGAGAAATGACTACTGTACTGTACTGTCACTGTACAGTACTGGCACACCCGAAATCATCATATATACAGTTAATATGTGCGTGTGTGTTTGTGTGTGTGTTAGGTTGCGCACAGGTGGTGAAAAACAGCCATGCTGTTTTCGTGCTCAGACCCAGGCACCCACCCACACACAGCTCCATTAGGGAGTGGTTGCACCACTCAAAAATTACAAAAACTTTTCTTTTATGTCACAATCCCTTAAAAAGTTGTCAATAATCTGTGAAGTGTCTATTGTCATTTGGTGTACCAGTTATGATTTTAGTGTCTCTATAAAACGATATCAAGCGAGAAGCAAACGTCAGACCGCAACGGGTGCACAGAACTTCATTCTCCATGTCATGAAGATATTCCAGCTGAGCATTTATTAGTATTATAGCTATACAGTACATAATAGTATTAGTGAATAGAGTGAATAGATATGTTTAGATGCCTGTCAAATGGTCAGACAGGAAAACGGGTGTAGACAACTCCTACACTAGCTGCCGTGCCGAACAGACGTGAGCTTTGGCGTCAGGTAGAATGTTAAATGCCGATAAATTGCAGTGATCTCGCCGAACGCCCATTATTGGGTCTACACCACGTGTGTGTGTGTGTGTGTGTGTGTGTGTGTGTGTGTGTGTGTGTGTGTGTGTGTGTGCGTGCGTGCGTGCGTGCGTGCGTGCGTGCGTGCGTGCGTGCGTGCGTGCGTGCGTGCGTGCGTGCGTGCGTGCGTGTGTGCGTGCGTGAGCGAGACAGAGAGGGTGTGTTTCTGCATGCCTGCATGCATGCATGTGTGAGGTACCTTTAGTGTCACTGTTCACGGTTGCTCTCCTGAATGAAACACAGGCCCTGTCTGACTGTGACTGTGACCCTCTCTGTTCATACTGACAGCCTACACATGAACAAACACCCTCAGGTGTCAGTGGCTGATGGCTATCTGGCTAACCTCCTCCATGCAGCTTCCCCCTCCCTCCTCACTCTCTGTCTGTCTGTCTGTCTGTCTGTCTGTCTGTCTGTCTGTCTGTCTGTCTGTCTGTCTGTCTGTCTGTCTGTCTGTCTGTCTGTCTGTCTGTCTGTCTGTCTCTGTTTGTCTGTCTCTGTTTGTCTGTCTCTGTTTGTCTGTTTGTCTGTTTCTCTCTGTGACCACCCCCATTTCCAAATCTCCTGTTGTCACTCACCCTCCTTCTCTCTCTCTTGTTCTCTATGTATATGTCTCGGTCTCTCTCTCCCTATCTCTCTGTCTTCCTCTCTCTCCACCTCTCTTCAGCAGTCTGCTGTGCTCTCTCTCTCTCTCCCACGTGTCCTCTGGGTCTGCCTCATAGACCAGCAGCCTCTCTGCTTGTTATTCTCCACCAGCCCTGATCAAAGAGGCAAACTGGAATCCATTTAGCCAAGGAATCAGTGCATATACCACCACCCCCATCCCCCGAGTAGCGGTGCAGGGCGAACATGGCAGGGACGGACTCAAAACTTCTAAGTGGCTTTATTGAGCCGACCAATTAAAGGGGACCCAGTGTTGGGCTTATCAAGATGGTATTTACCTTGCTTGCACATCCGGGGAAGAGTGACTGCGTCATGGCAATGCCAGAATAATATGTCAGATGTGTTCATATTTGATTTGATAGATTGACAGATGGGCTTTTCGCATCTTTACTGATCTCTCTATAATGACTTTAGTAATCTATGCTTGCATATTTACTGATCACTATGTTAGGTCTTCACTGGATCTGTGAATGATGTTCTGTTTTATTAACCCTTTCCAGTTTTCCCTTCTCATCCGCCACCACATCAGCACTAAGACCATCGTTCATCCACCTTAGATGCACTCGTTGCAATGAGACGTCACGCAATACATGAGTGGAATTCCATTTTGCACCTGTGTGTGTGTATGTGTGTGTGTGTGTGTGTGTGCGTGCGTGCGTGCGTGCGTGCGTGCGTGCGTGCGTGCGTGCGTGCGTGCGTGCGTGCGTGCGTGTCTCCAATTAGGTACCTGATTCCCTCCCTGGACAGATCGCACGCCGGCCACTACCGTTGCATCGTCAGGAACCGCGTGGGCGCTATAATGCAGTGCAGTACAGAAGTGCAGGTGGCCTGTGAGTGCACTTATCTTCCCATTTTCAGAACATATATGTGAACCCCGACTATAAATGAGTTAGGAGTCCGAGTGTAGGGTGTTTGTGAATGGAGTTGTTGTGAAAGTACGCGGGAGGGTGTTGTGAAAGGACGGAGGATGTTTGTGTGAAAGGCCCCGTCGTCTTGTGCTAGGATGAGTCATTCCGACTAAAGGAGCTTAGCTAATGTAAGGTGCAGAACAAAGAGAAAGACTCTGCCGCCAGCATTCATTCAAACATCCGCTCTTCCAATACTAATATCGCTCTCTCATTCTCTTTTTTTTTAGGGGTGCTAGCTGCTCCTATATACAGCTTTTGTCCCCACACATCTCAATATTTGCCATTGACAATGGAAGGAGAAATTAGGTCAAATGTCCGACAAATATGACCAAAATGTTGTCCCAATTTACAATTTTACAATTTAGGCATTTAGCAGACGCTCTTAATCCAGAGCGACTTACATTAAGAACAAAAAGCATGGCAATATCACATACATAAAAAAAGTAGTTATCATGAAACATGCGTAAGCTAAGAACATAACCACACGACAACCAAACATTAGCACCCGTTGCTTAAAGAAACATTATGTTGTAATTGATGTTGTAAGATGATAAGAGCGCCCCTCACTTCACACGGGTGTGATTTTTTGTTTACATTTCTCTCTCTCTCTCTCTCTCTCTCTCCCTCCCTCCCTCTTGCACACTCTCTTGCCTTTCTTTTCCTTCCTTTCTCTCTAGATATGGGTGGCTTTGTGGAGGCAGAGCGGTCACAAACTGTCTCTCAGGGCGAGGGGGCTCTCATCCACGCTCCACGAATCCACAGCTTCCCCAGACCACAGATCACGTGGTTCAGAGATGGCCGGAAGATTCCCTCCAGCAGCCGCATGTAAATCCCAGACCCTTATTACACGTATTCTTATGCTGAATGTGTGTATACTGTGTAGTGTGCGTGGCATGCACTTTCCCCATGTGTCTCAACGTGCATTCATTCTCACACGCCTCTCTACAAGAATATAAGGCCAAAACAGAACCAGAACACATTT
>NC_136795.1:27860189-27862689 GCF_951216825.1 Electrona antarctica | reverse complement strand
GTTGGCGACCGTGGTTTAAGGTTGGCGACCGGATTAAGGTTGGCGAACATGCGCTGCTCCATGCTTGCGGTTATGTTTAGGTTAGGGTTAGTAAGGTTAGTAATGGTCGAACTAAAAGGAGGTCGTACCAATGCCACGCAGCCATAACCACCACCATAACCAAATGGTTTCATTTGTACACTCTCAGTGTTACAGACCTGTAAGGGTCCATTTGGAACCCCCTATATGAGACCTATCTAGTCATTTGATCGTTGAGGCTGGGACACAACATGGAATAACCAAGGATAATGGTAAATTAAGTGATCACAGACAGAATACATAAGCAACACAATGTTGGTTTATTGCCGTTGCTGGCAATGGTGAGAATGAATGGATACCCTGCGAAACAGGGCTGGACTGGGACAAACATTCGGGCTGGTCATTTTCGTGTGAATTTGGCCCAGACCGGCCCACCACAACCAGCGTGCAGATAGCAGAAACTCTACCGCCCACTCCGTCGAGGCACACACAAACAAACAAGCCCTAATACCACCTTTTACAGAACACCTTTTACAGAACAACATAAATTATACAAACCAACAGACAACTACACAACCCTTTGTAGAGGGTTTATTTGTCACTCACTGATACAGGTACAGTGAAATTATCATGATGACACTGGCAGAATGGCAGCACGCTCGGACCTTTCCTGGTGGCCTGCCGCCTATTGGCCTTCCTGCCTGTCAAAATGGCGCCCCCCTACGGTCGCGGCCCACCGGGAATATACCTGGTACGTCTTGTGGCCAGTCCAGCCCTGCTGCGAAAGCAGTACATCAGCCTTGTTGGTGAAAAAGGTCGATTCTTTGCTGGTTTAGAGGGATAAATTCACGGCCATGGTGTTTCGTTTACTTACGTTGGAGTGATCGGCTCGCTGAAAGAAAACTACAAACGAAATGTGTGTCGATGTTTTGATGTGATTTTTTGCCTATTGACATACGGTCAAAGTTCATCAATGTTGAACTCCATGTTTAATCCGGGTTAACCGTGATGCGTCAAGTTTCTGCAAAACAAGACGATGACACTTCTGATGCGGCTGTGCGACCAGAGACCTCTAATAAAATGTACCATTAGATTACTACATTGGCATTTTCGGGCTCTTTTTCCAGGCATACAGAACGCCTCACCGGCTCCACAAACTCCTCGGTTACAGTCAAGGATGCATCAGCAACCAAATAAATAGTGCAGCACAAAGACACCATTCATTCTCTGCCAAGTACATAATTGCAATCAGATGTAAAACAAGGGCAAGTTACTTGTTCATCTGTGTTCTCAGTTCAACACTGGAGCACCTGTTGTCAACAGGTGGCTCGGTCTAAGTCAATGGAAATATCCTTAGCGCCCCCACAGTGACAACTGTTATTGTGTGACAACAGTCACACAATAATATGTCAATGACAACGACACCTGTACAGTGTTATACACCATATTCAAACACATATTAAGTGATCACAGACAGAATACATAAGCAACACAATGTTGGTTTCTTGGCGTTGCTGGCAATGGTGAGAATGAATGGATACCCTGCGAAACAGGGCTGGACTGGGACAAACATTCGGCCCGGTCATTTTCGCGTGAATTTGGCCCAGACCGGCCCACCACAACCAGCGTGCAGATAGCAGAAACTCTACCGCCCACTCCGTCGAGGCACACACAAACAAACAAGCCCTAATACCACCACTTTTACAGAACAACATAAATTATACAAACCAACAGACAACTACACAACCCTTTGTAGAGGGTTTATTTGTCACTCACTGATACAGGTACAGTGAAATTATCATGATGACACTGGCAGAATGGCAGCACGCCCGGACCTTTCCTGGTGGCCTGCCGCCTATTGGCCTGCCTGCCTGTCAAAATGGCGCCCCCCTACGGTCTCGGCCCACCGGGAATATGCCCGGTGCGTCTTGTGGCCAGTCCAGCCCTGCTGCGAAAGCAGTACATCAGCCTTGTCGGTGAAAAAGGTCGATTCTTTGCTGGTTTAGAGGGATAAATTCACGGCCATGGTGTTTCGTTTACTTACGTTGGAGTGATCGGCTCGCTGAAAGAAAACTACAAACGAAATGTGTTTCGATGTTTTGATGTGATTTTTTGCCTATTGGCATACGGTCAAAGTTCATCAATGTTGAACTCCATGTTTAATCCGGGTTAACCGTGATGCGTCAAGTTTCTGCAAAACAAGACGATGACACTTCTGATGCGGCTGTGCGACCAGAGACCTCTAATAAAATGTACCATTAGATTACTACATTGGCATTTTCTGGCTCTTTTTCCAGGCATACAGAACGCCTCACCGGCTCCACAAACTCCTCGGTTACAGTCAAGGATGCATCAGCAACCAAATAAATAGTGCAGCACAAAGACACCATTCATTCTCTGCCAAGTACATAATTGCAATCAGATGTAAAACAAGGGCAAGTTGCACTCAGCGGCAAAACTTCATGGGTGTATTTTGTCGTAT
>NC_136795.1:27820189-27855189 GCF_951216825.1 Electrona antarctica | reverse complement strand
ATACACAGAGACATTTCTTAATACACATTGTGTCACACATTACTCATAATACAAATTATCCCCATAATATGATGGTGTTCCCCACACAAACCCAGTTAGTATGCTCCCTACCCTGGAGCCAATTAGCAATCAATTAATCAGACACCACACAATATACATAAGTCACAATATCAAATATCACTGAAACAAACAATAATTCAAACTTCAACCATTCAGTCTCAGTGACAGGCTGAACTGCCACATTACCTCCCCCATCTCCAGGCGCAGCCGTAGTGGTAACCACCTCCTTGCGGGGTGGTTAGGAGAAAACCAGACAGTTTGTTTTCAAAGGGCAGTCTGAGGCCTTGGTCAGGCTGCTGTGGTGCTGCTGGTTGCTGCCGCCAAGGTGCTGGGGAGGGTGGTTGCTGCCGCCGAGGTGCTGGGGAGGGTGGTTGCTGCTGCCGAGGTGCTGGGGAGGGTGGTTGCTGCTGCCGAGGTGCTGGGGAGGGTGGTTGCTGCCGCCAAGGTGCTGGGGAGGGTGGTTGCTGCCGCCGAGGTGCTGGGGAGGGTGGTTGCTGCCGCCGAGGTGCTGGGGAGGGTGGTTGCTGCCGCCGAGGTGCTGGGGAGGGTGGTTGCTGCCGCCGAGGTGCTGGGGAGGGTGGTTGCTGCTGCCGTGGTGCTGGGGAGGGTGGTTGCTGCTGCCAAGGTGCTGGGGAGGGTGGTTGCTGCTGCCAAGGTGCTGGGGAAGGTGGTTGCTGCTGCCGAGGTGCTGGGGAGGGTGGTTGCTGCTGCCGAGGTGCTGGGGAAGGTGGTTGCTGCTGCCGAGGTGCTGGGGAGGGTGGTTGCTGCTGCCAAGGTGCTGGGGAGGGTGGTTGCTGCTGCCGAGGTGCTGGGGAAGGTGGTTGCTGCTGCCGTGGTGCTGGGGAGGGTGGTTGCTGCTGCCGAGGTGCTGGGGAGGGTGGTTGCTGCTGCCGAGGTGCTGGGGAGGGTGGTTGCTGCTGCCGAGGTGCTGGGGAAGGTGGTTGCTGCTGCCGAGGTGCTGGGGAGGGTGGTTGCTGCTGCCAAGGTGCTGGGGAAGGTGGTTGCTGCTGCCGAGGTGCTGGGGAGGGTGGTTGCTGCCGCCGTGGTGTGGGGGCTCGATAAATCCTCCCATTCTAAGCCTCGCTTGGCTTTAGTGGAACGGAATAAACCAGGCTGTACGGACCAGGATTTAACAAGCCTGGTTTTGGCTTAAAACCTGGATTAGTTAATCCATGTTTCGTGAAACAGGCCCCAGGTGTCTCCATGCATTTCTATGAGCCATACACATATCATATATTGTTGCCATCGGGCAGACACTTTGTACCTCTATGTTTCATAATCTATATGATATGGGTATGTATGGATGCTTCCTTTTGGGTGCGTTGTTCAACCACTGACATGGTGTGCACAGTGGAGCGGACATCTACACCAGGAGGTACACCCTGGCCTCCCTCCATCATTGTGTCTGAGTGTGGTGCATGTTGGCTTAATTTGTACCGTGCATGTATTAGGGCATTCACTAAAAAAATCGATTTATCGATTTATCGATTTCATTAACACAAGTCGATTCACATTAGGAGAAGTCGAAAGTTTTAAAAAAAAAAAAGTTTTCCCCATATCATATTTTTTGCTATGTGTGCGTGTGTACAGAATTCAAACTGTAGCATTGATTATTGTCACGGACAGAAGTCATTATTTCCCTTTGCATATGCACCGGACTCGACCGGAGCGCACTCGCCTATTAGTTTGCATTGCATTCAGAACACGCCCTTAATTAAAAACCAACTGCATCTGTGGCTCTCAGCGCGCGGTGTCCCACTATTGACTGGCTGAATTTGAAGTTTGAACTGCGCTGTGTCAGAGAAGTAACAGATAGAAGCGCGGAAACTTTATCCCCAAACGATATCCCCCTCACCTCCGTGCTGGAAATAAAACGTCTGGCGTTTTATGTTTTGATAATCAGCGTTTTGCCATATAGATGATACATACACTGTGCCATATTGGAGAGGCCACTGTGTGTGTGCGGCTGTGCGCAGTGCTTTGTTTGACATGCTCCGTATTTGAGCGCGCGCACCTCCACCCGCCCCTGTTAATACAAAACGATAAATCGACTCAACTTCGACTTTACTGTCTGACATGTCGACTTGGAAAAATCTCAAGTCGTTAATGCCCTAGCATGTATGACAAGGCACGGGGCAACAGGGGGAAGGCTATGATAAAGGATGTTTTGATGATTGTTAATGCCTTGTTGTGTCTAATATGTATGTGGTAGAGTGAGAACACAAATCAGCCTGCAGTTTCAATGACAGCGGCCTCCATAGCAGTCCAAACTCCAAATTGACATAAGCATAATAAAGTAGTTAGATCATATGCAGCCAAAGCACATCAAGCAGTTGATCTGTTGGTTAATGAAAGTAATGCAAAATAAAGGGACCAGCAGCATGATGGAATATAGGAATAGTCCTCTGTGTGTGTTTTAGGCTCCATGCTGTAGCGTACGGCACAGGTTATGAAATAAAGATATATTTCCGATGGCAGTTTTTGGCAGGATACTAAGGACAAAAAGATCATAAAGAATGTGTAAGGGATGGCAACAGTCAAAAATGTCATTTTCAACAAAGTGTATTGTCCAGCAGACCATATCACATGGAGAAAAGCTATGTTCATATAATTATTCAAAGTAACAGTGCACAGGAGACAGACAGACAAGATTCCCCCCCCCCCTGCCTACTGCCTGCTGGAGATAACAAACACAAGGGCTAAGAGCTATGACCTGACAAGTTGTCCAGGCTTTCCACACATCTCTCCACCACTCTCACCATCTGGAAACTCAATAAAAGTGGTGAACTGACGTTACGAATTCAGTCACTTCCTGAAAAGTGAATCCTTGGATCATTTTCCAAAATGATCCATAACTCATTTACAACACCTCTACCCCATGTGCCTGCCAGCAACACTGACAGTGGCCAACTGACACTGACAACACTGACAGTGGCCAACTGACACTGACAACACTGACAGTGGCCAACTGCAATGAACCTGATCATTACAGTGGCCAACTGCAATGAACCGGATCATTCTTTTTTCAATTCAATTCAATTTTAGTGTCAAATCACAACAAGTTGTCTCAAGACACTTTACAACCAACAAAGATCCACCCAGAGCAAGCAATATTGCGACAATGGTAACGAAAAACTCCCCTTTAGGAAGAAACGTCAGGCAGAACCCGACTCTAGGGTGGGCGGCCATCTGCCTCGACCGTGTCGGGGGGGGGGGGGGGGGGGGGGGGGGTAGAGGGGGAATAGGAAGAAAGAATAGAAGAGAGATAGACAGGGTGGGCTCCATGGAGGGGCCTGGTCCACATCTGGTCCAGGTCGTGCAACACTGACAGTGGCCAACTGCAATGAACCGGATCATTACAACACTGACAGTGGCCAACTGCAATGAACCGGATCATTACAACACTGACAGTGGCCAACTGCAATGAACCGGATCATTACAACACTGACAGTGGCCGTGTGTAAAAAATGTAAGAAGATGAAGAAATCTTTTAAATTCCGGTAAAACGGTAAAAAAGGATGTTAAGAAAACCTTGCACTGTAGCCTCAAACTTTAACGATTTGAGACTATCTCTGCTAGTAGGCTACTTTAACGATTTGAGACTATCTCTGCTAGTAGGCTACTTTAAGTGAGACTATCTCTGCTAGTAGGCTACTTTAAGTGAGACTATCTCTGCTAGTAGGCTACTTTAAGAGTCTATCTCTGCTAGTAGGCTACTTTAAGAGAATATCTCTGCTAGTAGGCTACTTTAAGAGACTATCTCTGCTACTAGGCTACTTTAAGAGACTATCTCTGCTAGTAGGCTACTTTAAGAGACTATCTCTGCTACTAGGCTACTTTAAGAGACTATCTCTGCTAGTAGGCTACTTTAAGAGACTATCTCTGCTACTAGGCTACTTTAAGAGACTATCTCTGCTAGTAGGCTACTTTAAGAGACTATCTCTGCTACTAGGCTACTTTAAGAGACTATCTCTGCTAGTAGGCTACTTTAAGAGACTATCTCTGCTACTAGGCTACTTTAAGAGACTATCTCTGCTAGTAGGCTACTTTAAGAGACTATCTCTGCTAGTAGGCTACTTTAAGAGACTATCTCTGCTAGTAGGCTACTTTAAGAGACTATCTCTGCTAGTAGGCTACTTTAAGAGACTATCTCTGCTAGTAGGCTACTTTAAGTGCTGTAATGGAAACATATAATGGGCCCTCATGGGTCCATTCAGCTCCATTTCAGTTAAATTAACAATTAGGATTGTATTGTGTACCATCTTCCCTCTATCAAAGAATGGGAATGCACATAGAACACCACGTTGTGAACATTAACAGGCCTTTATATCTGTCGTTAAACATTTCTCTGTACATTTGTGCAGTTCATATTTCAAGTTGTGCCGTTGACTGTAGCTGATATCTGACTGAAGCATGCAGATAATATGCCCATATTAGCACAAATTAGCTTTGGCATGGGGGGTCAGATCAACATGGAATGAATTCTGTACTGGCCATATAAGGAGCATGTCTTGAGTGTACAGGGTTTGATGAGGGCCCAGGTAGGGCCGGGCCCGACAGCAGGTCGCATTTACCATGACATCAGGGATCTCCATCCCTGATGTCACGTGATGTCACGAGACCATATGGGGCATTCATATGGGGATAATGAGTGACTGACGGGAAAGGTACGATTTCATAGTAAATGTGACCTGCAGTCGCAATAAACTAGAGAGTGGACAGCCCCGCCCCCAGCTATTCATTTCAATGGTCTGTCGGAAGTACCTTTGTTGGCTCGTTATAATTGGCTGGCTCGCGTTGGGAGTACCATTTTGCGTGCTACGTCACGCACTTTTGCGTCATCACGTCACTGAACGTCCGGTCCACCTCCATGAACGTCCTGCAGTTCCTGCTCTGGCCTATTGGCAGCTTCAACGTTGGCCAGCCGCTCTGAGGGCCTGGCTGTAACACGCTGTAATTAGGCAAGGGTTTATGTTGTCGGGTGTGTGACGTCAGACCAGAGCTCGATCAGCGACTGGGAGAGGGAGTGAGGTAGTCAGGGGGAGGGATAAGTAGAAGGAGAGAGGGAAAGAAGGAGAGAGAGCCTATTTCACCCTATTGAACCCGGCCATTGCTGGGTACCGGAACTGGAGCTCGCTGATCGATGCATGTTCCCCAGGAGCACCAAGCGAGCTGATAAATGCTTGTATTAGATATAACTGTATTATTTTGGTTCTCTGCAGCGTAGATAACACACACACACACACACACACACACACACACACACACACACACACACACACACACACACACACACACACACAAAACAAACATGATGGATGATATCTCTTATCTGATCAACTAATATCAATGTTTGGACTCGGGCACATTGTGTACATAATGTTGTGTTAGTTGAGTTTTTACTGATCTGCTTCTGATGAATAGATTGATGATAGCCTGGAAAAAAATTAATGAAAAATGATGCGGAACACACAAATAGCATAAAATCAATTAAGCTGTCCGGAAAACAAAATGAAACGTCTTCGTCGGGCTAGACCGTTGCATCGTAATCATTTGCCAACTCAATGCAATTTAGAGATACACTGGTTCAGGGATTTAACACAGAGAGCGTAAAAACAATACAATCCTGGCCTAGTTGTTCAGAACGTTGAATGGGGGATCTTCTCAAAGTAGGATAAAAAACAACAACAGTATGCAAACACACTAAGCGGACTATTTGGCCCAATTCTAATTGGAACCTGCAGTAAATAGATGACCCATAGACCCATACTGTACTCTCTGATGTTGAACACATCAGCCAGTCACAGAGATATCTCTCCTGTCCAGGTGATTCATTTCAGCTTATAAAGTTGTAGGCATGACAGATTTACTCGCCATCACTCCCCTTTTGATAAAGAACTTAATAACTGATAATAACTCAAATGAATAACTCAAGATGAGTACCAATTAGAGCGATACAGATAGCTGTGTTGTGTATCCAGACAATCAGAGTACACCTGTTGAAATGTTAACACGGAGCCCGCCAGAACCGTAGTAACCGTAGGATTAAATTAATCGTCTAGCCTGCCAGAACCGTAGGCTACGTTTTCCAAATGTATATGCTTTAATCCATGTTTTGATCCGATCGTATCGTTAGCTGCCGCTCGTTAGCATAACAGTCAAAGTGGGACAGTGGCCGCGGCCAGTACTGTACCCGAATGCGTTCAAAGAACGATCGTTCACGAACGCGTTCATATTTTGGGTGAACGTGAACTGAACGTACTGTATTTCTGCTTGATGAACGTCATTGTGAACACGTTCATTTCTTACGTGTGTGAACGTCACTATCTCACGTTCAACTTCGTTCAAGAGTGAGTGTTTCCATACAGCCTTCCAGGCGAACCCCCCGCTAAAACACACCCTAAACAGGCCTTAATATCTAGCAGGAAAACCCACCAATAAGTCCTTATCCGACACAAATTAACTAATCTTTCTCAGCCGTACTACAATTTCACTGGAGCTCGCAGCGCGCATCTCTGCATGATGATCCTGTCATGTATGCAGGCAGACAGGCAGCAGACACAGAACATCCCGACTCCCGACCCAAACACTGATGAAACTTGTTGTTTGATTAAACATAATATGCCACGAAAAATAGCTTCCAATAGCTTGTTATTTGTATGTGTCCATATCGCCTTGAACGGCCAACAAAATACATCTCCCTCCGGCTCCCACAGACTAGTGAAGCGCAGTAATGCATGATTTATTTATTATAAGTGTTCCGTTCTGAAAATAGCCGATCTACAAGCTCACAACGCATCGCATCCGTGATGTGTTGTGAGCTTGTAGATCAGCTATTTTCAACACGCGGAGATATGCAGGATGCGCAAGAAAATTCTGAAACTTTTGCCTTCACAATAAAAGCATGGAGCTTTAACAAGTGTGCCCATAAAAGACAAGGAAAAGGATTAAGAATTCGCTGGCATTTCACATTGCAAAAGAGCTATTATTTCCAAAATGTAAAAAAAAATTAAGGAATTAATTTGGATTATGGTAATGGGGGATATTGTAAAAGTTGTCACTTATAAAATAAAAGAATGAAAAAGAACTATAACAGTTCATTTTTTGGAACCATGAACTTTAATTCAAAATTTCGAATGATGAACTATGAACTGAACGAGTTCATTTTTAAATTTTTGAACTGTGAACTGAACTAGTTAATTAAAAAAAATAACTTTCCCAACACTGGCCGTGGCCATTTTGAAGATGCACACGCATCCACTACTTGCACTCTATGTGCTGCTTTCAATGGCCTGTATCTCCAAATCGGCGCAATTAATGTTTTTTTTCTGGTGAAAACAAGGTTTTTCAACGTCGTTTTTCAGCAGTCGCTGTGATACTCGCGGTCAGGTTTTTCCACCACCGACCAAGAGAACAACCGGTGAAGACACCACACACAGCATTTTGTCATTGTAACATCCAGTTACGGATATTTGGCTCTTCAATATAAGGGATAAAACCTTGGCAATGCGCGATAGATAGATTAATTAATCGGCCAGACGGTTCGGTGGCTAGAACAGCTGAGAAAACCTCTGCTAACAAATCTACTGCCTACTGCCTTGGAAACCAATCCTGATACTTACATCCCAATATGAAGTCGCTCTGAAGTCTTTGCACTGGTTCTGCAACCCAGTTTTAGGCCCTGTATTGAATTTATGTCACCAGACATAGGCAGAGATCTCTGATTGACTGGCTATGAAAGAATACAGATGCCCAAACTACAGAGGATGTAAGTGAACATTCTGCATTAAAAACTTCAAAATCTTCTGTTTTGGTGCAAATATGTATTTGCATATTATATTTGTATTTTGCTAAAGAAAGGTCATTATAATTCATTTAACACTGTGGCAGAATTGGAAAAACTATGCATTTGCACTAGTATGCAGCACAGTATTCTCTTCAAAGATAGGGGGTACCATAAGCGTATAAGTGATATTTTTTGGTTAAAACCAAACGTTTTTAATTAAAATGTAAATGCTCTATATTCTGATAGTGCTGTGGAGTGTTCGTTCAGTAACAGGGGTCTCCCTGTCTCTCCAGCTCTTTATTAAACATACAGTTTTCATGTACAGTACTTTCAGTGCTCAGTGATTTTCAGTGCTTTTACTTCTACTCCACTACATCTCAGAGGCAAATTATGTACTTTTACTCCACTACAATTCTTTGAAAACAGATTTTGATCATTATTACAAAACATACATCAACCACTTCAGGCTTCATCCCTATTCTGGCCATTTTAAAATAGACGATTACAAGCTCACAATGCAATGCGTCACAGTAAATTCAAATTCAACATTATGAATTCTGGAATTTTACTTGTAAAAGTCCAGAATTCAGTAAGTAGTAAAACATTTGAGTACTTTTTCCACCACTGACAACATGCGGCTTCATTGCTCTCTGACAATAAGCTCTGGCTGCGGCACTGCAGCACCTTTTCTATAAGAGCACCCAAACAGTGAAACAATGAAGGCACGCCAAAATCTTAATGGACTACATAGCACCTTTCTCCAAAGCACTTTACAATGCATTTCACTTCCACCCATTCACACACATACTCCCTGAGTGACGGCAGAGGAAACTATGCAAGGCACCAACCTGCTCATCTGGAGCAGTTCAGTGTCTTGCTCAAGGACAGTTCAACAAGACGAAAGTCGTTTGCGGATCCCGCTCCTCCTGTCAAATTGAGCCAGGGATCAAACTGGGAACCTGCATTCACACTGGCAGATACAAAGCTACACCGCATATTTGTCTTTGTAGCTGAAGTTGAAACCAGCTCAACTTTTTTGTAGCTTTTCTAGCAGCTACAAACATTGGATGTATTTTGTATCTTCATGTCGCTGGCTTCCATTAAAAATGAATGGTAAATTGGCGAAAGGGCCAGTTTGCATGTTCTCCACATGTCCCCTAGGGTAGGTACCCTCACAAAAAAACATGCAGTAATCCTGGTCTCTAAACTGTCACCTGTCAGGTGAAAAGAAGCAGCTTGGACTCCTCATGCATAGAAGGAAGCATGAGGTCAGTCCGCTGCCCTCCCAAGGTTGGCAGAGGAAGTGTAGCGCCCAGGATTACATTAGATAATTGACACTGGGTGAAATGGGTTGCAAAATCAAAAAAAAAAAGCCACTGCCGCGTCAACCGCGTTGATTAACGGCCGCGTTGGTAACGGATCATATCTTTATTTAACCGGTAATGGAGATTTCTTATTAATGGTTCTGTTCGGAAAAGTTAAAGATGTTTCTGTTTCTGTTTTTATTTCTGCTGCTGGTAAAATACAGTTTGCGTCTCGTTTGTTGTTTACCAATTACCGGTATGTCATAGAAACAGTTCAGCGCTCTGATTTTGTGCATGGTTCTCAAAGCAACATTAGTCTGGTTCCCTAATCCATATTCAAACTATTCAAGATGACCAGATCCAGATTAACGGTGCTCTAAATGGGATTACATATCACAGTGTACAGTAGACTAGCTTTGTAAAGAACAACAGGCAGTATAGCCAGCATGGGGTCAAGTGTTTTTATGTAAAGACACAGAGAAGACCACATTAAAACAATACAAAGAGATCCTTCCATTTATTTTAAACAGCCAGTCTCATCTAACCCATAACAAATCAAATACCCCAAAAAAATCAAAATACAAACAAATACTGTTATCACATTTATTCACAAATATCTTTTATATAATAAAAATGATAAATGTCCAAATTATTCAAAAAATATAGAATGTTCAGAGTTCTTCTTAATTTGTTGGGACACCAGTATTTTTAAATGAATCTGTGCTTTTAAGAAGTGGACCTCAAGTCTGTAGTTTGGTAAGAAAGATTTGTCACTGTGCCAGACCAATCTGTACTCCTGCTCTTTCGGTTTCTCATTTGGGAAGTGATTTATAGGCATCATCATCTTTGTTTGGCAAAGAAAGAACGCTTCGAGTCTCTTCTCAGCTCCTGTGGCTTCTTCCTCAATAACAGGGCTGTGATCCAGAATAAATGTTTCCTCTGCATTAGAAAGGAACTGGCTCACATATTCCTCTACAGTCGTGGGCTCACCCACCACCCCCCTACAACACCTTGAGCCCCTTGCAGAGCGTGCAAGTTTTCACTTCCAATAATGTCAAGAACCCCATATGTGTAATCACCTTTCCTGAAGGGCTTGTTGCCTATTGCTTCAGCATGGTTCTTTATTGACTTGCCCTTCAGATTCTTCCATCTACAGTATATTTCCCTTACTTCACGGTCCTCTTCTGGCCAGATAGCATGGCATTCACATTCCAGGTGATTTCAACCCAAACATATTTTGTTCTTGTTTTAGTTGCTTCACCCTTAGTAGAATTAAATTGGTCTACTATTGAAGCTATAGCACCAAAAACCCTTCAGCATTTGCATGGGTTTCTGCAGCAAGTGAAATTAGGCCCCTTTGAGTCCATGGTTCCACCACTTTGGTGTAGTGAACATAAAGTTTATAGGCCTTAGGCATGATTGATTTAATTGAACACAGGCCAAAGCACATCAGCTAATGGATGTTTAATGGCTGTGTGTTTGAAACGACCAATTACACAGTCTTCTTATTCAGTCTTTCTCAGAGGATTTACAGAGATTGAGGCACTGACATGTAGGTATTGTTCAATAGCACCGGCTTGGTAGGAGTAGGAGTTTGGATACATAGCAAAATATAAATACATGTATATAAACCAAATGAAACAAATGTTGCATTAGAGGTTTTAAGTATGTTCCTGAAATCCACAGGATCAGCGTTTCATTTGATCAACGGTATCCCAATCCTACTTAAACATTTTGAACAACACATACCCATGGTTTGATCCAGATCAAAAGCGAGACTGGATTACGTGATGTTATTTGGATAGCATGTTGTTTAGACAGATGGACACTAGGTTTGATGTTTACCTCGTATGCTAGTTCCTTTGAAGTACTAAATTGTTGTTTCCTTTGCACCCTACTTACGTTACCATTAACCCTGTTGTTTGTTGACAAGGTTTCATCTCATACATGTAAATTGCTCTGGATAAGAGCGTCTACTAAATGCATAAATAGTAAATGTATGCGCCAAGTCCACCAGGTGCATGCACAGGTGCATAGTACCATATAGGCTCATGCAGCTTGACAGCGCATCAGGGTTCAAATCCCAATCCCAATGACCTTTCGTCCTGTTTCCTGTCTATCTCCACTGTATAACTCCCCTCCCCCATGGTTTAATCTGACTTCAGAATCCTCTTTTTATTTGAATTTTTTACAAGATTTGATCCAATCAAAATTCAATCAGATTACTTCTGAACTGCTGGACCCTGTGCGTGTTCATTTAGTCCGGCTTACTGATGCATTTCTCACTTGAGATCCTGCATTGTAAGTGTCGTTTAGATCGAGTCTACCTGATCCATCTATTTTTTTTTTTAAGAAGGAAGAAACGTGTTATAAATCCAGCAGGTGACACATTGAAACTCCCTGAGGGACCTTGAGACTCTGCCTCAAAGACAAAAGGAGAAAAAAAGAAACCAAACAATGACACGTCAAGGAGGCGAATGGGAATGAATATGAATTCATATAACTCAAATTGTCTAATATCCTGAAACTGGTATGCGTGCATACGTGTGCTTGTGAGTAATTTACGCCTTAATGCAAGTCATTAAATATACGTTGTTCATAAAAAAAAAGACTTTAGGTTTAATTATTTTGCAGATGAAATCATGTACAGCATCGCGTCGGTATGACCCTGTTTATTCCGTCGGGAACGATGGAACACAACAATCAAAGAACTGCAGGCTGCAAGATGATGCCAATTAAAAGATATGCGTCTTGTCAGTTATGACTGTGAATCGCCTCACATCTAAAGCTCTGCACATCACGATACAATTGAATTACTATAGCTCACGTTCCCATTTGAACAGCTTGGGAGGGAATTGAGGGCGAGGAGGCTGTCCAAATGGAGCGTGCATGGCAAAAAAGAAAAGAAAAGAAAAAAATAAACCTCTTTAAAGCCAGTGTTGTGTAACTTGTGTATGCACATGCACTCTTTTCCTCACACTTGGAGTTCGTCCAGAACGCCACGACGCCAAAGAAAGGAGATAAACAAAAGTGCTCTAAAAGTATGTAATTTCAAATAAGTGGGGCCTTGATGAAAAAAATTAAACAGCGGTTTGCCTGAAAGCTTCGGCCACCCCCACACCGTATACATGGAAATTGAACACACGTTATATATGTTTGAGCACATATATACGCTCACACCTGTGCTTTAGGGTGCTGTGTGATTGTGGGGGGCTGGGTGGGGGTGAGACCAGATTCAGAGAGAGATCACTGATTGAGGGCAGTGAATCGATGGCTGGCTGCGGGGCTCCGCGGAGCCAGTGAGCGATGGTGCTGCATTTAATCGCCGTCTGTGTTTGTCTCAATTATACTACATAATGGTTCCTATCACCTGGGCTAACGCCGTGCTCAGGAAATGCTGTGTGCGGGTAAAAAAGAAAAAGGGGGGGGGGTATCTAAAGTAAAGGCGGGTATTAATAACACACAGGGAGGCTGGGCGACGGTATGCCGGCTAGGTAGCGGTGATGGATGGTCAGCCTCCCTGTAAGAACTCGCTCGTAAACACTTGGTTATATTGAGTAGATGCGGAGGCGAGATATGAGCTCAGTCTGTGGTTTATTCTTTTTCCTTTATTCATTTCTGTGTGTGTGTGTGTGTGTGTGTGTGTGTGTGTGTGTGTGTGTGTGTGTGTGTGTGTGTGTGTGTGTGTGTGTGTGTGTGTGTGTGCGCAGATGTGGGGGGACCCGCGGACCCCATCGCCCCCTCCATCATCGTTTCCCCCAAGAACACCAGTGTGACTGTAGGACGGACCGAGGCGATCATGGAATGCATTGCCAACGCCAGGTGTGTGGTTCTCTCTCTCTCACACCTACACACACACACACACACACACACACACACACACACACACACACACATGCGCGCGCGCACATACACACACACACACACACACACACACACACAGCGCACAGGCACAATACACGTGGACACACTCAAAACCACCTCACCGCTGACATGTCCTCATCACTGGCGTGAACCTTGATATCTTTTGTTTGAATGTGATAGGAAGATGCGTTGCGTTGTACACATACATCGCTCACCTTGTTCCGTGCCGGCATTTGAGCCATTTGTTGATTCAAGGTTCCTCTCCTGCTCTCTCACCTACTCTAGTCTTCACCCCTTGTCCTGAATGCTGGCTATTATCTTCCATTCAAAGACTTAATCAGAATGACAGAATCTATTCCATCATTCCCTCAGTGAGCCACAACCTTGAAACAGAATAGAAATCTGTATTAAAAGCCACGCGCACTTTCATTCTCTCCCTCTGTCGCTCTGCCTCTCTGTCTCTGTCTCTTGCTCGCTCTCCTCTTTCACCCTCCCTCCTTCAGGCCACTTGTCAAGATGAGTATTACATGGAGGAAAGATGGAGTGGTGGTCAACGCGGGTATCCGAGACTTTGGCCGCAGACTGGTCGTCAGCCTGCCGTCGGTGAAGGACAGCGGCTTCTATGAATGCGAGGCGTCGCTGCGCAGCAGCAGTGTCCCACCGGTCACCGCTGGGGCCTACTTGCACGTTCTTGGTAAATGACCTCCAGTCCACTTCTCAGCCTCACACTGCCTAACTCAGTGTCAGGAGAGTGCAGTGGGTTCCCTCTACAGATTTCCAGACAGTAGGTTTTTTTTAAACCCTAAAGCACTGGTTGTCCAACTTTATTTGTGCCAACGACACCCAAATTGATTTGGCTGCGGACCCCCCCATCCGAAAATGTTTTGTGTCAGGTACCCCAGAAGAGAAGATTTATGTTATACAAAATTATCCAAAACTTTCCAAACAAAAAAGTGAGTTTTTAGATCTGCAGAGTACCCCTGGGGGTCCCTTTGAGAACCACCACCCTCAGTGTGATATAACTAGTGGTTGGAGGTGGTCTCGCTATTCTTCCACTGAGAAATATCCATCCTGTCAGTCCTTTGAGACAGGTGGATTGGACAGGAGAGGGAGGCAAGCCACAAAACGTACAGTTGGAGGCCATCGATATTGTCCTTTTCTTTGCTGAGGTTTGCGTGATCTGCGCAAAACCCCTTTTGGTGTTTTAAACATTATGTTATAATTTAGCTATTGAAAAATAGCAGATCTACAAGCTCATAGCGCGCCACCGAGTGGCGCGCTACGAGCTTGTAGGTCTGCTATTTTTGAAAAATCGTGAAAATATTTATTTCAGAAAACTGGAAGATTTAGAAGGATTTTTTTTTAATTTTGAGGTCAGGCCTAAATGGGTCAAATAATAAGGGACAATATCGGTGGCACCCAACTGTACCAATTGTTGCTTCCTTCCTAGAAAGCTTAAGAAAGAGCTATTTTCTTACCTACAGAGCTATGAAATTCTTTCTTAGTTTATTCAAAACCCCCAAAAGTCCCATTGGAAATCTGTGGTGGGAGCTCATGGTGGGGGGTAACTTCTGGGTTGGCCAAAACCTTCATAGCAGTAGATCACAGAGCCATGCCGAGTATTTATAGTGCATTTTTACAACATGGCTCTGCAGGTGTCTAGCCGAGAATCAGTCTGTGTGTTCTATGTATTTGATGGATTACCATGTGTTGTTCTTGCTTACTGTGAGAAGCTCTGGATTAAGAGCGTCTGCTAAATGCCTAAATTGTAAATTGTGTCTACTGTATGTGAGTCATCTCTTGTGCACACTGCTGGTAGGCCACAGAAGTAACTACTGGATTAATTTCATAATGGAAGTCAATGGGGCACTGATCAGGCTGAAACCATGCCCAAATTTGGAGACATACATAATGTTATAGACCAGTGGTTTTAATTTCAACTGATTGTGAACGAGGGACCACCACCCTGACTTAGAATCAACCTGGGGACCAGGGTGGGGATTATGGGCTAAGATTTGTGCTTTTGTAACATTGCTATTAGGCATGTAACGATTCACCCAATCACGATACGATTCGTATCACGATATGAGGTTCACGATACGATTTTTCACGATATTTTAAACAAAAAATATTTTTCAGAAAAATTACATTTTTTTAAAATTTGTATATAATTTACCCTCCCCCTGAGCTTTTTCACATTTTCTATTTAACTACATTGTAAAAGAAGTAGCATTATTTTTGACAGTGCAGTTCAACATAATTACCTTCCTTGATGTATTAATGAGCACCAACGACCATCACCTGGGCACAGTCACAGACACACAGCTCCCCTATCTACAGAACTCTACTACTGAAAGTGACTGTATGGAGTCTGTCTCATTTCTGTACAATTACTTCATTTCTGTGCAACAACTGTAAACATGCTTTCTTGTTTAGAACCTAGCTCGAGTTAACATGTAAAAAAAGCTTTCTTTGATGGCATCTTAGGATAGATGTAGATCTATTTGACAGTGCAGAAACACAATTGCCTTCCTTGATGTATAAATGAGCATCAACGACCATCACCTGGGCAGTCACAGACTCCCCTCTACAGTGCTCTACTACTGAAAGTGACTCAGGTCACATTCCCACCTAATACTTCGGTAGACTCGATGTGAATGGGCGGAGAAATTGGGATTCTTGCATATTTAATTTGCTGCGGTTTGCCTTCACACTGTCATCCGCAGCAATTGGAAACGCAGCAGGGGGGACCTTTATCAATGTGTTCCATTCATAAACTAGCCTACACAGTGAAATCTATGGTGATAAAATTATACTCATAACGTGCATGTGTCGTGCCGTCTGGGACTGGACCCCCCCCCCCCCTCTCTCTCTCTCACTATACGCACGCACTGTTCTTTTGGGCATGGAGGCACATCGCTGAGCGCACTGATATAACAGACAGCAGCGCAAAATGTTTACAAGTTTATCGAGATGAAAGTCCCTACTCCCCAGTCCCCACACAGTGACAGCACTCCATGTTTACGGCACGCACAGATCAGGGCTTCAGTCTCCTCATTCGACCACGTGCACGTCTATCCACGGTAACGGGACATCTTTGCGCTGCGTAAAATATGCCTTCTCCGTCTCCAACTGTGTTCAGCTCCTCACCCGCCACATTGTTTGCTTCATTTCCTTTATTTACTGCGGATTGCATTCACACCTGCACCGAATCGTAATCAAGTGCGATTGGAAGCGAAGCGAAACCCCCGTTTTTGCTCGGAGTAGAATGTGGTTCTTTGATACGCATTAGGATTCGAATGAGCCTTCACACCTGCCACTTTCTGACAATGCGCAGCAGGATTCGTTTTAATCGCAGCAAAGCTTTCTGGTGTGAATGTCACCTCAGTCTCATTTCTCTCCAAAAGCACTTGAATATGATTAAAGCTCACATTTCATATCACACACACCATAATTCACTAGCCCCCTAAAAAGAAAATCGATTTTTTTATTTGAATAAATCGATTCATATCGTCGGGATTAATATCGATATACATCGATATACGATATATCGTTACATGCCTAATTGCTATGTATCCCACTGTTTCTCAACCAATGGTCCATTGACTACTAATAATTTCCTAATAATAATGAGTCAACCAGACAATCCAGTGCACTTCCCCCTCTTGAGATTCTAAGTACCGGTAACTCCCTTTTTCTGTTGAATTTCTTGACCTCCAACTACATGGACGGTCATACAGACGGGCGGTTTTGTTTTCTAAATGGGCATTTCACTATTAGATATTTGGCTGGTGCTTTTATGTCTTAACAACGGCCGCAACATCAGAGGGAGGAGCATTGATAATGGTGAGTGTAGCAGTGTTTTACTAATTTTGTTTTGTTTTGTTTCTTCCTACAGAACATCCTTTGTTTGTCAAAGAACCCCCGACTCACATCAGTGCAGAAATGGAGAAGGTGGTGGACATCCCCTGCCAGGCACGAGGTCAGAGGTGTTTTTTTTTCTTTTTTGCTGTGAGATGGTTTGTTCTCATGTGAGAGAGAGAGAGAGAGAGAGAGAGAGAGAGAGAGAGAGAATCACTTTTATCCTTTTGAAAACTGCATAATGATTACTTTCTACTTTCCATCATTTTAAGTAGGCCAACATTTTATGCCAGTACTTTTTGTAAGTAAGTTTTGAATTCTGGACTTTTACATTGCAGTCTTGATTGTGTGAGTACTTTTTCCGCCACTGTAATATTAGGCACACCTCAGCCGGACATAGTGTGGTATAAAGACGCGGTGGCCATCAGTCCAGTGAAGATCCCCAGATACAGGGTGTTGGTGGGAGGCAGTCTGCAGATCAACGGCCTCCTGCCAGACGACACCGGCATGTTCCAGTGCTTTGCCCGTAACCTGGCGGGAGAGATTCAGACCAACACCTACCTGGCTGTCACCAGTACGTCAGCAAACACACTTGCATTCCTAAAAGAAACAGTCTTCTCTTCTCTTCTCTTCTCTTCTCTTCTCTTCTCTTCTCTTCTCTTCTCTTCTCTTCTCTTCTCTTCTCTTCTCTTCTCTTCTCTTCTCTTCTCTTCTCTTCTCTTCTCTTCTCTTCTCTTCGATATGTTTTAAATCAAAAATAGCAGATGTGCAAGCTGTGAGTTTGTACTTTGTAGATCTGCTATTTTTGAATAGCCAACATGTAAATGGAAAAAGTGGTTACAGTAATAAGATTGTGATTATTACAGTTTTTCACGATTGTTAACACGCGTTTTTCACAACCTAACAGCATTCTCAAAACTACACACACAAAACTGAAAACCTCACACACAAAATGCTAAACCCTGACTCTCCATGATGACTCTTTGCCATCAAATCTCTTAACTGTTCCCAAAATGGAACTCGTGTTTTCATTTGGTACACACAGCCATATTTTCAAATGACACACACTATATATGTGTGGTGGAAGGAATAGAACAGAAAAATGTTCTAATGATGCCATCAACTGTGTAGTGGCTGAGATTGGGTTGGACCCTCTGGCTCATGGTCAAACCATGATTGAGCACATGGTCAACCACAGTTGCCCGAATCTCATTAGATATGACCGTTCTCCTTCTTCTTTCTCCTCTTCCTCCTCCTCTTCCTCCTCCTTGGCCTCCTCTCCCTCCTTCTCCTTCTCTCTGTCCACCTACTCCTCTACCTCGTCCTCCTCTCACTCTTAGTCTTACCCCTCTCCTTCTCTGGTTGTCGATCTCTTCAAGGTTCTCCATTGTTCACCCAACAAAACAGAGGCTCTCAAGTCCCTTGTATGCTGCAGTCCTGATTGCAAATTGCTCACATTCATTCATTCTCATTGATCTGAATGTTTAGAGATTTGACTATTTGTGTGTTGTGGGTTGATGCTTTGAGATGTTATGTGAGAAGTGTGTGCAACAACTGAACATTGTGTGTAGTGTTTGGACAACAAGGTAATGTGTAATTGACATCAGAGTGTAAAGAAGGAAAGTCAGAGTCTAATGCAGATAAGGGAGTGTGATGTAGTGCAAATTGTGTCGAGCGATTAGGTACATGAAGTGAAGGTTTTTGTGTGTTAACAATCGTGAAAAACTGTAACTACTTTTGCTGGGGACCCCCTGGAAGGACCCCTTTGAGAACCACTGCCCTAAAGTATGTCAGTATAGTATGTCTCCCACGTCTGGGGACCCCCTGGAAGGACCCCTTTGAGAACCACTGCCCTAAAGTATGTCAGTATAGTATGTCTCCCACGTCTGGGGACCCCCTGGAAGGACCCCTTTGAGAACCACTGCCCTAAAGTATGTCAGTATAGTATGTCTCCCACGGGGACCCCCTGGAAGGACCCCTTTGAGAACCACTGCCCTAAAGTATGTCAGTATAGTATGTCTCCCACGGGGACCCCCTGGAAGGACCCCTTTGAGAACCACTGCCCTAAAGTATGTCAGTATAGTATGTCTCCCACGGGGACCCCCTGGAAGGACCCCTTTGAGAACCACTGCCCTAAAGTATGTCAGTATAGTATGTCTCCCACGGGGACCCCCTGGAAGGACCCCTTTGAGAACCACTGCCCTAAAGTATGTCAGTATAGTATGTCTCCCACGGGGACCCCCTGGAAGGACCCCTTTGAGAACCACTGCCCTAAAGTATGTCAGTATAGTATGTCTCCCACGGGGACCCCCTGGAAGGACCCCTTTGAGAACCACTGCCCTAAAGTATGTCAGTATAGTATGTCTCCCACGTCTGGGGACCCCCTGGAAGGACCCCTTTGAGAACCACTGCCCTAAAGTATGTCAGTATAGTATGTCTCCCACGTCTCCGCTTCAATCCTCTCCACTTCTCTTCTCCTCTCCTCTCCCCTCTTTTTTTGTATTAATTCTTCTCTACACATCCTCTTTTCTTCTCTTCTCTTCTCGTCCCTTCTCCTGTTCTCTATCTCGTCCTCTTCGCCTCCGGCACCCATCCTCTATCTCGTTCCCTTAACAGTGACAGGCTTGTCACCTCAAACGCTGGGGCAATTATTGGCTATTTTGCACAAGAGAAAGAGCGAGAGCCAAAGCAGGAATGTCATCTCCTCCGCGCCAACTTGCACGAAACGAGACCTGGCAGAAGCCCCTTCGTTAACATCTTATGGCTCTATTAAGCTCTGAGCCATTGTCTGCTTTGTTAGAGAGAAAATCTATTTAATTCATGTCTCATTATCAGCTCTGATTGCGTGTTGGTTGTGCATGTGTGTGTGTGTGTGTGTGTGTGTGTGTGTGTGTGTGTGTGTGTGTGTGTGTGTGTGTGTGTGTGTGTGTGTGTGTGTGTGTGTGTGTGTGTGTGTGTGTGTGTGTGTGTGTGTGTGTGTGTGTGTGTGTGTGTGTGTGTGTGTGTGTGCATGCGTGCGGGCTTGTGTGAATGACCTCCTCCTGCACCAGGTATCGCTCCCAACATCACTGCCGGGCCGGCGGACAGCGCGGTGATTGACGGCATGTCAGTCATTCTCCACTGTGAGACCTCCGGAGCCCCGCGGCCAGCCATCACCTGGCAGAAAGGTGGGTTGGCTCGTAGCACGGGGGCAGCCGGGGCGCTACATTATTATAGCACATTGCCATCCTGTCAGATAAGAAATGTAGAGACAAAATGGCAGGCAAACTGTATGCACCATTCCTAGAAAATGAGGGGTCTGTTTTTACCCTCTCTCCTTCTCTAAAGCAGGGTTTTTTTTAATTTGCATGTAGTTCTCTCCCAGGGCGTTTCTCTAACTAAGGGATAATTGCTGTGATTTCTCTCGTTCACAATATTCAAAAGCTTAATTTCTGCTCTGTTGTACGTTGGTGTCGCACACTGAAAATATTGCATCGCATCTGTTCATTTTGACATTTTAGATTCTTTTTTTCAAAACAAATGTGAAAGTGTTAGTGGGTTTTTAGAAGGGGAGAGACATGCAGCAAAGGTTGTCATGAACAGGACTCGAACACACAGCGCACTGTCAGGCCAGAGCCTATATGTGGCATGCGCCTGGACCACTAGGCCAACGGGCACCTCGGGTGGTTAACTCTACATAGCCATTGCTAACTTCTGGCCCGGGAGTTCATGGTCTTCAAAATAAGTTATCCGGTTGAACCCTATTGTGGCAGGGAAGGCACACAGACTGAAACAATTGTGCCAGTCAACGAGTTAACAAGAGCTTGTGACTAAATAATAACTACATTGGATCCATTGGAACACAGGTTGTTCATTTCCATTTAATGAAACTTTGGACTATATCTGCCCCCCCCCTTCCGTCTCCCCCCCGCAGGGGAGCGTGTGCTGGCCAGTGGCTCGGTCCAGCTGCCCAGGTACACCCTGCTGGAGTCAGGCAGCCTGCTGATCAGCCCGTCCCACCTGTCGGACGCTGGCACCTACACATGCATGGCCAGTAACTCCAGGGGCATTGACGAGGCTGCCTCCGACTTGCTGGTCTGGGGTCAGTAGAACACAAACCTGGTTTATATTACCCTACTACTACCGCAAGGCGTACATATTTTATTGCAGCCCGAAGAAACATATAAAACAAAGGAATCACGGCCACGAAAACAAGCCCAAAACCATTGAAAATGTCAAATTCATGTCAATGGAAAATAGTCTTTTGTTTCTCTCATTTCCTGGAGAGGTTGCCCTTTCGGTCATCATCAATAGTTTATGAATGCATGTACACAGGGCATACTAGTTATTTTTGAGTGAATTGCACCACAGGCTCTCTGCACCATACATCCAAGCGATGTGAGGGAAAAAAAGAAAAAAGGGAAGAAAAAAAGAAACTCCACTAGTGTTAGGCTGGATCAGGCAACAAAGCTAGACAAAGCTGGGAGTGAATCCAGTGTAAACTCAGCGGCCTCAGTTCAATCAGCCGTTCAAACAAGAGACTGTGATGTGTGACCTTGCCGTGTGTTCCCACAGCGCGGACCCGTATCACCAAGCCCCCTCAGGATCAGAGCGTCATCAAAGGAACCAAGGCTGTTATGACCTGCGGCGTGACCCATGACCCCAGCGTCACTGTCAAGTAAGGATTTTTGTATTTATTTTTGTATTTATTTTTTCAAGTAAGGTTTATGTTTTTTTTTTTATTCTATTTATTTTCACTCCACTGTATGAGATTAAAGGATTACGTTGAAAGCTGACATAATTTTCTAACAATGCAGCCGCATTTATAAACTGTCACACACATTTCTTTTGAGGCGGGATTAATGTCCCTCACTCTAGCATCTTTTTGGTTTCCAAAACAAGGGCCAGGAATGGCAATGTTGTTCTTAACCACTTAAACAATCTATTCTTGGGGAAAAAGCGGTTGTGAGTTATCTAAAAGCTTGCAGATCGGGCTATTTTTGGCTAATATCCCCTAGGGTTAATAAGCTGGTGAAATCTGTGCGACAATCTTGCAGCGTTTATCCGCTCCTAAGGTGACCTCTTATGGTCAGTTTGAGGAATTAGCCGGCCTCTTTTTCTCGGGCGCCCCCCAGACAGTCTTGACTGTGATGGAGTGCAGAGTATTTGCATCTGTCTCAGAGGGTGTGGAGTGATGTCTGTGGAGCCCAGTGATTAGAGTGCCTGTCACCTGTGGGGCCCTGGCATTGATCGGATCGCGGGGTAAACAGATGAATATGTAAACAGAGTAATAACTTCAGACAGCGCCTTTAATTAAACACAACACAGAAGAGATTAGCTGGAGAGCCCAAACAGTCGCAATTAATCATTGGGAAGTTCTGTGTGTGTGTGTGTGTGTGTGTGTGTGTGTGTGTGTGTGTGTGTGTGTGTGTGTGTGTGTGTGTGTGTGGGGGTGTGTGTGTGTGTGTGTGTGTCTGTGTGTGCATGTGCGCAAGCAGTGGTGGATAAAGTACTCACAAATTTTACATAAGTAATAGTACCATTACTGCAATATAGAAGTACTCTGTTACAAGTAAAAGTCAGGAATTCAAAATGCACTTGAGTAAAAGTATAAATGTATTGACATCAAAATCAAAAGTACGAAAAGTAAAAGTACTCATTCATTATGCAGAATGTCACGTATAAAAATCATTTGATAATAGCAGATCTACAAGCTCACAATACACCACATCGCGACGCAGCTTGTAGACCGTCTATTTTCAAATGGCCGAAATGGTTAATGTATGTTTGGAATAATCAAAATCTACAAAGTAACTATAGTAACTAAAGTTTTTAAATAAATGTAGTGGAGTAAAAGTACAATATTTGGATCCGAGATGTAGTAGAGTGAAAGTGAAAGTATTGGAAATTGGAAATACTCACAGAACTTAAGTAAATGTACTTTCCACCACCACTTTCCACCATTTGAGAGCGAGACTGAGAGCCAGAGAGAGATGGAGAGTCTGGCATGCATGTGGCCAGGTGTCATGTCATGTATGTGATGTGTACTGTACTGTATGTGAGAGACAGAGACATTATTCATATCACATTGCCAGCAGCCCCACAACACGTTCCATATGGTATCAAACTATCAACACCTTCTGTGTTTTGTTGTCTGAACCGAGCGCAGCACACTGTCACCACCGTGTGCCTGTCACAGTGACGTGACAGGCACAACGTGTGTGTGTGTGTGTGTGTGTGTGTGTGTGTGTGTGTGTGTGTGTGTGTGTGTGTGTGTGTGTGTGTGTGTGTGTGTGTGTGTGTGTGTGTGTGTGTGTGTGTGTGTGTGTGTGTGTGTGTGTGTGTGTATTGTCCTTGTGTTTGGGAGTCTGGGCCATGTTCACAAACATGTGCTCTGTGGCCTGCAATTGGGAGGATTGCAAAAGACAAATGCAGAAAAGTTCTGTCTCAGCTATCACGGGCAGTCTGTCTATCTGGAGAAGAGCATGTTTCATATATCCTTGAGTAGCTAAGGAGGGAAAAATAAATGAATCATCTTTCAAATGTCTGCATATACAGTAGTATGTCATCACTGTGTAATCTTTTCCCCCGCTGTGTGTTAATAAGCATGTGCAGCAGTTGTATCTGGTTTGATCGTATTATGTAACATTCTTGTGATCAATGTACGGGGATCTATTAGCCGGTATTGCGTTTTTTGTGCAGATATAAATATAAGAATTCAAATGTGTGTGCAGTATGCACTCACATGTACTATACTGTGGGCGGCTGTGAATCAGGAGGTAGAGCAGGTCGTCCAATGATCCATGGGTCGGTGGTTTGAATCCCGGCTCCTCCTGTCTACATGTCGAAGTGTCCTTGGGAAAGACACTGAACCCTAAATTGCTCCCGATGTGCTGGTTGGTACCTTGCATGGCTTCCGCTGCAATCGGTGTATGAATGTGTGTGTGAATGGGTGAATGTAATGCACAATCTATGTAAAGCGCCTTGGATAAAGGCGCTATATAAATGCACCATTTACCATTTATGCGTTCCCTAGGCACGTGTGGGACAAGAGCGGCTCGTTGATTGACGTGAGCGTGTCTCCGCGCCTGCGGCTGGATCCCGACGGGACCCTTCACATCTCCCAGACGTGGTCGGGCGACATCGGAACATACACCTGCAGGGTGACCTCGGTGGGTGGGAACGACTCCCGCAGCGCCCACCTCCGAGTCAGGTAGGGCGCCACACGGCGGCTACGCTGTCTCCTCTCCCTCCCACCTCATCTCAATCTCTCATTACTTAGTGTTGCATCTTGCAGTGTTGATTCTGTCGACTAACAGTATGACGAAAAATGTTCGTTGACTAGCTTTTTGCCAGGTGTAAACCTGGCTTACAGTCGCTAGTGCAAGTGCTAGTAGCGACCTAGTCATGATTGGCTGCCTCCTAAGCCAATGGGAGTCTGAACCCATACTCTGAAACGCTGCACTGCGGAGCGAGAAAGTGGCAACAGCAGCTAATGTTATGCGCTAACTGGAGCTACAGGAAAGCCATAACAAAACACAGTGTCGGAAACAGCCGGGAGGTTGTGACAGAGAAACATAAAGTTAAAACAAGATTAGATAATAATAGCGGAAAGAAACGGAGACAGCGCTTGTTGCACCTGACAGTTAATGATATGCATTTCATTCTTGTTTCACTGTTCATCAGCTCCTCTTGTAATCACTGAATCTGTTCCTAATGCTAACAGCAGCAACAGGATGTGTCTGCTTTACACAGCCTTATTGACTCTCAATGTCTTTGTTTTGTTTTCTGTGGTTTATGTCGTCACCGTCGGGCAGAAACCTTTTATCTCCATATTATAAAACATTTTTAGTTTTTTTTCATAAATGAACGGCCTACTTGATCACGCAAAAGCATCAAAAGTAACAGATGTGTGGCCTGGGCCATGGCTCAATGGTCCAGGCACCATGCCTGGTCCAGTGCCGCCAGGGCACCTATAGGCTGCTTATCCAGCTTGACAGCGTGTCACATGTTCGAATCCTGAGGACCTTTGCTGCGTGTCACTCATACTTTTCTCTCGCTCATCATTCTACTGTCATTCTACAGTCTACTGTCTACTGTACCAAAATAATATATATATAATATATATATATAATATATATATATATATATATATATATATATATATATAGTAAACTGTATATAGGAAACGTGGCACAAACAGATCTGCTACTTTTGCTAATCTTGAATGTGAACAGTTTTGGACGAGGATGAGGTTTCCAGCCGACAGAGCCGATTTATACACTCACACACGCATCAACATAATAATCCCTCATACAGGCAGTTGCCCCACGCTCCAGAGAACCCGCTAGCCGCTCTGAGCGCCACGGAGAGGAGGGCCATCAACCTGACGTGGGTGCAGGCTTTCGACGGCAACAGCCCCCTGATCCGCTACATCCTGGAGGTGTCTGAGAACAGTAAGTCTGCTCTGTGGAGAGACACAGTATGTCTGCTTAGGGTTAGTAAGTGGAGGGATAGTTAGTAAGTTAAGGGATAGTTCACCCTCAAAATGACTTGTTTTCGATCGTTTACTCACCCCATGGAGACTTGAATTCATGGATTATAATTTTTTATCCCACGATTGTTCTAAACCTTTTTTGTCACCGAGTGTCAATTGTCTAGTGTAATCTTGGGCACTACACTCCCTCTGCCAACCTGGGCAGAGCAACGGACTGACCTCCTGCTTCCTTCCATGATGAGGAGTCCAAGCCACTTCTCCCTCACTCAACACCTGACATGGGGGGGTTTCCCCGGTTGGACGTAGTGTGTGGAAGGAACACGTTATTCCAACCAGTTCCTTTTCCCCTCCATCATGCGCTACCCGTTACCCGCGACGCGGCCCGCAAGTCAGCCGCTGCCCGAAAATTACGAGTATAGGAGCTTGCTCTGTCCCTAAATGGTATTTTGGTCCAGTGTCACCCGCTATCTATTATGCAGACACCGGTATTTGCACCTAGAGGTGTGGTCATAGGCGTACTGGCACGCTTTCCCCTAAATTGCTATTTTGGTCACACACATTTGGGAAGGAGCATAGTGGAGTTTAAAAGCACCCGTAAGCCGTATGCCAAATTTGTTTGGTATAGAGCGGTGCGCACCGCGCGCCTGCAATGGAGATGTCCGGAGTCAGGCTGCTTCATCTGATCATCTCTCCTTATTCTCCTATGCATCTCTTTGTAATTTTCCTATAATCAGCAGAAGTGAGTGCCTATCACTTCCTTGTGTCCATTGTGCTTATATATGTCTAGTCAAAGAAGTTATTTGACTTAAGTTGTGCCAGCCACTGTGCACGATTCCATTTGCTCGTTCAGTTTCATCACCCCATAGCACAGCAAATGGGGTTTAATCCGATTTCCCAGAAATGTCATTTACGGTTTATACCGTTTCGTAGAGACCAAATGACCAAATGAAAGCTTGAATTTCGATGATCACACAAAAATTAGTGAGATTTGAGCGAGTTGTGACTCAATGAAAAGACGAGTGTTCTTGGCTCTGTGCGCGGTGGGAAAAACTCTTCCATGGGAGAACGTAAGGCTATGAAGCAATAGCACTGGGCAACGGATAAGGGATCTCTTAAAGACAATGGCATGTGGCACAGTGATTGGTTTAATTATTGTAACACCGAAACCACACCTATGCATAATGTAACGGGTAACAGATGTGTTTTAGGGATTTAGACTAACCAAAATACCAACTTTAGTGGGGGAACACCCCTTTCCCACTGCTAAATCCCCAAATAGTGTATTTAGAAAGCTCAAACTAAAATGGAGCCCATCAGTCTACTTTGTGTATGACCACTGCTGGTCATCAAATTATTGGCTTAGGAATGCAACAAAAACTAAAAAAATACCTATTCAAGTCTCCATGGGGTGAGTAATTGCTAGAAAACAAGTCACTTTAAGGCCTCACTCACAGATTGCTGTATGCTTGTTGTATACAAAGGGTGTGACACAGCTTGCCCCAATGCATTTCCAATGGGAGTCACATGGTTTGACACAACATTTGTGTTGTATGAGGGGGAGGGGCGCAGTCGAAACACAGCCGAAAGCCATACAACAGCTTGTAGTCCAAAATGTGGACTACAAACCATGTGACTTCCATTGGAAATGCATTGGGGCGGCCATGACACTCACAACAATCATACAACAAGCATGCATCAATGTTTTAAAGGTCTGAGTGAGGCCTAAGGCTGAGCTCACACCTTTCATGCAATTCTCGTGCTCGTTGGATGCTCGTTGGATGCATGTTGTGTTGTGTCATGGCCGCCCAATGCATTGCCAATGGAGGTCACATAGTTTGACCCAACATTGTGTTGTGTGAGGGGGAGGGGCGCAGTCGTGCGCCCCTCCCCCTCACACAACACAATGTTGGGTCAAACCATGTGACCTCCATTGGAAATGCATTGGGCCGCTGGGCGGCCATGACACAACACCCAACGAGCAGAGAATTGCATGAAAGGTGTGAGCTCAGCCTAAGGGTGAACTATTTGCAATGGTGGAAATAGTAGTCAAATGTTTTATTTGAGTACTTTTTTATTTGAGTTAAAGTATCAATTCAACTTTGTAAAAAACAAAGACTCTGCTGCAATCGTTTCGGCATTAAAATATACTTAAAGTATCAAAAGTACTGAGCTTGTAGATTGTGTATATAGGTCTGAACTCTGAAGTGGCTAATGTATGGTATATGGTTTGTAATATTAATCTAAATTAAAAGTAAATAGTATAACTAAACGTTTTCAAATAATTGTAGTGGAGTAAAAGTACAATATTTGCCTTCTACTGGAGTAGACGTAAAAGTATTGAAAATTGGGAAATACTCTAGTAAAGTATTGAGTATGTGTACTTAATAGTTTACTTTACACCACTGGTTAATTGAGATTAGTCTCCGGCTACAGCAGGCGTCACGCTGCGATGCACTCTGTGTGGAATCTGTGGATTTGGGTTCATAAATTATCATAATACTGCTGAACACTGTGGGATGAACTGAGAATGAATATGATCTGACACATTACTCTGTTCTGTTCTGTTCTGTTCTGTTCTGTTCTGTTCTGTTCTGTTCTGTTCTGTTCTGTTCTGTTCTGTTCTGTTCTGTTCTGTTCTGTTCTGTTCTGTTCTGTCCATTCATTTGTTCACCATACATCTATTCATTAATTCATCCATCCATCCATTCATTCATTCACCATCATTAATTAATTAATTTGTTCGTTCACTATTCATTCATTCATTCACTTTCCATCCATCCACCCATCCATCCATCCATCCATATATAATGAACTAATTCCACCATCCATCCATCCATCCATCCATCCATCCATCCATCCATCCGTATATAATGAACTAATTCCACCATCCATCCATCCATCCATCCATCCATCCATCCATCCATCCATCCATCCGTATATAATGAACTAATTCCACCATCCATCCATCCATCCATCCATGCATCCATCCATCCATCCATCCATCCATCCATGCATCCATCCATCCATCCATCCATCCGTAATTAACTAATTCCTCCATCCATGGGTTGTAGATGCTCCATGGACGGTGTTGTTAGCTAACGTGGAGCCAGAGTCCACTGGGGTGACAGTGAGCGGGCTCATCCCAGCGCGCTCCTACCAGTTCCGCCTGTGCGCCGTCAACGACGTGGGGAGGGGCCAGTTCAGCAAAGAGACAGAGCGGTGGGTAGAGACTACACTTCAGAATGCTGTTTCTAATCTGATAACGTTCTTATGTCCTTAGTTTAGCGCAACTTCACAGTATAACACCCAGGAGAACGTAACAATCTGACGCTTTGAGAACTTTTATATGGTTCTGGTACAGCCTGTTCTTTTTTCCCCCACATCTCGTCTATGTCATCCAGTCTCGTTGGTTATTTCCTCTTAGTCTAACTCTAAGCCCTCTTTTTTCGGGTTTCGTTCCTGAGGGGAATGACTGGGAGATGAGACTACATGGGGACGACAGCTCTTTTCAACAGATAACTGTGAATGAGCTGAAATTGTGCTTTGTGAAGACTTGATGGGTGCACTGACCCAGCTTCATCTTGACAACTGTCTCTCTCTCTCTGCCTCTCTCTTTCACCACCTCAGCCTAACTATTTCGTCTTTACTTTAAGAGTGCTACCCACAGAATTGTTTGAATCAGTCAGAACTCCAGACAGACTCGAATTCCCAGCGTGGGGATTTGAAGCCCCCCATGCCTCTTTGATCCTAAACACCCTGTTTCATCTCGGCACGGCGCGGCACTCAGGCTCGACCGAGAACAAATCAAGATGTCAAAAATTGATGTCTTAAATTGACAAAGTCAAGCTTAAAAAGCAAAGTATAGCCACATCTCTCTTTGGCTCTCTCTCTCATCTCCCCCCTCTCTCTCTATCTTTCCAATTCCTTCTATTAAGTCCAACTGCAGTATTCAGTTCATTGCAATCTGTTTTATTTTAATTCTTTCAGCGCCATTGTCGTTGATTAATGGCAATTGAAGCCTATTCTTTGATACTACGCTTACCGCCATTGCCGTTGATTAATGGCAATTGCGCTTTTATAGCGCATTCGATCGATCGAGCCATAATGCTACTTACGTTAGCCGGTTAGCTAGCTATGTTGTTGTCACAGCACTGGATCGTCCATCTTAGATCGTCGTCGCCATAATAATCCATTCTATCTGTTTCTTTCAATCGCCTGTATCTCATATTCCTTGTCCCAGATGGCATTTTTGGTCAAAACAACGTTTCTTTGACGGCACAGAGCCGACGATGTGGACCTCTCCAGTGCACCAACATAGATCGATCTTGTAAACAAGGCCTGTCCAGGCTCCGTTGAGCTTACTAGGATAATACTACTTCCGGTAGACTGGAAATGTGGCTTTTCAAAATAAGAGCTCAAATGGGAAAAATGCTGGCGTGAATTAGATCCTAATTTTTCAATAAATGCTAGCGCTGTAAGTGTTAAGGAAAGTTACATGGTGTATTTCTAAGGCATCTACAAAGTACTGTACAAAGGGAAACCATCAAGTAAAAGAATAATTAATGGGACCCAAGACTGAAAAAGTTTGTGTCCGTGTGTGTGTGTGTGTGTGTGTGTGTGTGTGTGTGTGTGTGTGTGTGTGTGTGTGTGTGTGTGTGTGTGTGTGTGTGTGTGTGTGTGTGTGTGTGTGTGTGTGTGTGTGTGTGTGTGTGCGCGCGCGCGCGTGTGTGCGTGTGTGCATCTCTCTCCCTCTGTCTCTCTTTAATTTTGTCATTCTGGCCAGTCCTAACCAAGACCTCTTTAATTCTTGTCAAGCTGCAGTAGCAACTCGCCCCTCAGAGAACAGCATTACGAAGACATATCTATTGGATACAGGCGCAGTGAGACTCGTTCCTTGACCAAACCAACCTCGCTTTGTACTGCCCCAATTTCTCACATGATTTGTATGATGAAATGACATAGAAATATGCAGAAGCTATGGATAATTAATGCATGTTTTTTTTAACCCTCCTGATCTGTCCGCCCCTCTCTCTCTCTCTCTCTCTCTCTCTCTCTCTCACCCCTCCATCAGACTGTCTCTCCCAGAAGAGCCACCCAGTGCCCCACCACAGACTATGATCGCCAGCGGCCGCACCAACCAGTCCATTATGATCCAGTGGCAGCCACCCCCGGAGAGCCACCAGAATGGTCCGCTCCAAGGCTACATTATCAGGTCTGACGACGAAAGAAAGCCCCTGGCTGATTCCTTCCTACTGAGCACTCTCTGTCTCGGGGCCGTCGCTATTCAGATGTGATAATAACTCCAATCTGAATCACACTGTTCTGCTAACTCTCACCTCAGTGCAGTGAAAGCATAATTGGTCCCAATTACACCTTTCCCTCTCTCTCCCTGTTATACCACCTCTTTATGTAGTTCCTCACGGGATTGCGTTGCTTCCCCCTCGTTCTATTGTTGAGAATCTGCACTCATAGTCACACGCGCCCCTCTCCCCATATCTTTTGCGGCTGTTATCAGTGGTGGAAGAAGTACTAAAATGTTTTACTTGAGTAAAAGTATCATTTTACTAGCTATTTTCAAATAGCTAGTATTGTAGCAAGCACTGAATAACGCTTGTTTTCAAATAGCTAGTATTGAAGCAAGCATTGAATAAAGCTTGTTTTGACCAAAAACGCAATCTGGGAAAATAATCTGAGATAAAAGCATTTTTCTGGATCTCATAACGTGGAGTGAAGTGAACATTTCAGTTACAGTACATTCAATTTCCTGTTGTATCTGTTGCTTAGCAAACCGCTGGATTAGACTTGACGTAAATCTACGTCAGCGGTGCAGGGGAATGTGTCAAGTACAGTACTTGAGTAAATGTACTTAATTACTTCACACCACTGGCCGTCATACATACAGTACATTACTTTTTTTCTCTTTCCTCCACCGTAGGTATTGCCTGTCTGGTCTTCCGGTGGACTGTCAGATCAAGAACATCACCAGCCCAGACCAGACCAGTCTGCTGCTGGAGGACCTGATCATCTGGACCAACTATGAGATGGAGGTGGCCGCTTACAACGGAGCGGGCCGGGGCATCTACAGCCACAAGGTCACCGAGTGGACGCTGCAAGGAGGTGAGTCTACAGCCATAAGGTCACTGAGTGGACGCTGCAAGGAGGTGAGTCTACAGCCACAAGGTCACCGAGTGGATGCTGCAAGGAGGTGAGTCTACAGCCATAAGGTCACCGAGTGGACGCTGCAAGGAGGTGAGTCTACAGCCATAAGGTCACTGAGTGGACGCTGCAAGGAGGTGAGTCTACAGCCATAAGGTCACTGAGTGGACGCTGCAAGGAGGTGAGTCTACAGCAACAAGGTCACTGAGTGGACGCTGCAAGGAGGTGAGTCTACAGCAACAAGGTCACTGAGTGGACGCTGCAAGGAGGTGAGTCTACAGCCATAAGGTCACTGAGTGGATGCTGCAAGGAGGTGAGTCTACAGCCATAAGGTCACTGAGTGGACGCTGCAAGGAGGTGAGTCTACAGCCATAAGGTCACTGAGTGGATGCTGCAAGGAGGTGAGTCTACAGCCATAAGGTCACTGAGTGGATGCTTCAAGGAGGTGAGTCTACAGCCATAAGGTCACTGAGTGGATGCTGCAAGGAGGTGAGTCTACAGCCATAAGGTCACTGAGTGGATGCTGCAAGGAGGTGAGTCTACAGCCATAAGGTCACTGAGTGGACGCTGCAAGGAGGTGAGTCTACAGCCATAAGGTCACTGAGTGGATGCTGCAAGGAGGTGAGTCTACAGCCATAAGGTCACTGAGTGGATGCTTCAAGGAGGTGAGGCGCCCAGCGTCCCAAAGTGTGTTCCATCCGGCCTGAATCGGCGCTGTGGCTGTTTTTCTTGCACGCGTGGGCAGGTTCAGTGTCTTGTGTTGGAGGTTCCAACTGAAGCAGTGAGCCCAGTGGTGGAAAAAGTATCAATACTGCAATATAGAAATACTCAGTTTTCAAATCTTTTGAAAGTAGCAGATCTGCAAGCTCTTATCATCATACATCATCTCATTCCGGCCAATTAGAATTTGCGTCCTCACTTTTGTCTTCAATGTTTGTGTTTTTGCAATGTTTTTGCAACACAAACACTCAAAGCTGGCCATTCATTATCAATGGCATTCAATGTTTGTGTAAGGACAATGTTGTTGTGCTGGACATAGGAAGGGCTAGCGCCCCTCAAAAAAGAGCAGACCAGGTAGGCTACAGAGCCAAACCCAGTCAAGTATAGAGGTATATTTACGTGGCGTTAAGCAGATTCAAATATATTCAGAGATGACCTACAACGTAGTAGGAAAGAGTGGCCACAAAAAAACTGCCCAGTCAGCTTCACTTACTGTGTCACCTTTCAAACCGAGCACTCCTGGGCATTCACACCAACATAAACAAGACCGGCAAACAAACAACCTGCCTCTACTGCTGTGCATTTCTTATGAACTCATCTCACTCTCTCTCTCTTTCGTGTTTATCATTCTCTCTATCCCCTCTCTCTGTCTCTCTGTCCTTTTTCCTTTGTCCTTCCTGTTTTCTTTTCTATTCATCCTGTGGCTCAGTGCCGACCGTGCCACCAGGGAACGTGCAAGCCGAGGCTGTCAACTCCACCGCCATTCGTTTTACATGGAGCGCTCCCTCCCCTCAGTTCATCAACGGGATTAACCAGGGATACAAGGTGAGTCAGTGGGCTCGCTACTGTGTGCCACACTGCCCTCTAGTGGGCGGAAACAGTAGATAGCAGCGCGCTGTCAAAACAAGCATCGATTGACATTTTGTCATGTCACCAATTTACCTGACTGCTCGTTGGCGCGCAAGGCATCGGTTCTCCCTGTCAGAATCACAGAGCGTGAAAGGCCATGCTTGTTTTCCCCTGCTCGCCCATTTTGATGTTTCACCTCTCCCGCAGCTGTTGGCGTGGGAAGTGGACCGCGAGGACGAGGTCACCGTGGTGATGGCGCGCCCCAACTTCCAGGACAGCGTTCACGCGGGCTACGTCCCGGGCCTGAACAAGTTCACCGAATACTACACCTCGGTGCTGTGCTTCACCACCCCGGGAGACGGGCCCCGCAGCCCGCCTCAGCGGATACGCACCCACGAGGATAGTAAGTCCATTTAACGCTGAGATTGCACAAAATATGGAACCTCGTGTGGGTCCGTGTGGTTACATCTGTACACTCTCAGAGTAACAAATGGATACAGTACATTCATGTGTATGGTTATTAAAGGTGTAAATAGTGATATTGTTTTTTTGTTTTTTGGGGGCCTTTTTTGCCTTTATTGATAGATACACAGTAAGTCCACAGGAAACAGGGAGAGAGATGGGGGGGGGAGACATGCAGCAAAGTTCGTCAGGATCGGGACTCGAACTTGCGACACACTGTCAGGCTGGATTACCAGCCTAGGTGCCTGGACCGCTAGGCCGGCCCAGGCCGTCTCTTCAGTTCTTTAGGGAACAGAAGATGCATTTTCATGTTCAGAATGTCAAGTTTATCCAATCTGGGGAGAGAACAAAGAAATGAGTGGACAAAATTGGAACACTAATAAATTGACGCTGATAAAAGGGCGCCTGATTGGCTGAATGTAGAGCTTTAAAACCTGTTCACCAAAACCCTTTTTGAACCTGAAGCATCTTGATTTCTTTTGTCATTGTTCAAATGGGTTGCTCTGGTTTGTGTGTGTGCAGCTCCTGGTGCCGTGGGTCACCTGAGCTTCACAGAGATCCTGGACACGTCGCTCAAAGTCAGCTGGAAAGACCCGCAGGAGAGAAACGGCATCCTCACAGGTCCTACTGCCATTAAAGATCTCGTTGTTATATCCTCTCTGTTGCAGTGGTGTAAAGCAGGGGTTCTCAACGTTTTTGGCCGGGGACCCCCGGAAATGCTTTGGCAATGTCTCGGGACCCCCGCCCCGCCCCCTCCCGACCCCCAATATAAATTGACTGCTACAATAACCTTAAACCATTTTGGGCGGGAACCCCTTTTGGTGTTTTAAGCATTGTTATAATTTAGCTATTGAAAAATAGCAGATCTACAAGCTCGTAGCTTGTAGGTCTGCTATTTTTGAAAAATCGTGAAAATAAAATTTAAAAAAAAATCTTTTTTATTTTATTTTTTTTTAAATAATTTGGGGACCCCCTAAAATAATTTGGCGACCCCCCGAGGGGTCGCGACCCACGGTTTGAGAACCCCTGGTGTAAAGTAACAAAGTACATTTACTAAGTACTGTACTTTGAGGTATATTTTTTTACTTTACTTGAGTATTTACAATTTTCAGTACTTTTACTTCTACCCCACTACATCTCAGTGGCAAATATAGTAGTGTTACTCCACTACAATAATTTGGGAACTTTAGTTACTAGTTACTTTGTAGATTTTGAATATTATTGCAAAACATACCATATAATAACCACTTCAGCCCTTTATTTTGGCCATTTGAAAATAGCCGATCTACAAGCTCACAATGCATCGTGAAGTGACGCATTGTGTGCTTGTAGATCGGCTATTTTCAAAATATTTAGTAACATTTTATACATTTGAAAACTTGTGAAACAGAATAATGCGTACTTTTACTTTTGATACTTTAACCCATTTTGGGCGGGAACCCCTTTTGGTGTAAGCATTATG